>NC_133324.1:5729492-6029492 GCF_042186555.1 Aquarana catesbeiana | reverse complement strand
GATTGTCTGGTTTATATACACCCAATCCACCAATCAGGTGAAAGCTTTTCTGCGATAAGGACAATTTTAGCTCCTTACATCAGGTCACCTTGATCAAACTATACTATTTTTCCTTACTTTGGCCTTGAGTTGTAAGGTAACAGGTTTCAGAGGAACCACCATTTGGCAAGGTTCCCACGGAATATTTATTTAATGCTATGTGAAATTATTCATTCAACATATTGATAGGTCATTTCCTATACATTACAAAAAAAACAGAAGTTTTAAAAGGGAATTAAAAAAATGTATATTTTAGATTACAAAAAAAAAAGAACCTCCTTTCTGGTTTATGAAATTTTATGAATTCAAGACTAGTGTTGGGCAAACGGTTCGGGCAGAGCAAAAGTTTAGACTGAACATCGTCTGTTTGCCCATCCGGCAAACACCCAAATTTGCAGGGCGCTCGGTGGGATGTTTGCTGCACAGTGCATTCTAAGCCCAGGGCACAGTGAATAGCTAGTAGTTAAGAGTGGGGCCAGAAATACGGCTGCCGCATCCTTAACATCGGATGCAGTGGCAGAATTACCGGGGTCGCAACAGTCGCACTTGCGACGGGGCCCGGCATTCCGCCACTGTGGGGGGGGCCCAGCGGGGTTGCTCTTCACAGCGCTCTGAGGCTGAGCGTGTCTCTCATCTAACAGCAGCAGAGACACCGGCATCGTTTGTTTTATTTCCCTCTTCGTGTGTTCTCTCTCGCACGGCATGACAGAGGACACACAGCTGATATCCCCCCTCCCCTCTCCTGTGTGCTCTGCGGGAAATGTGAGCGCCTTAGCTTCACACTTTACTGCCCGCGGAGCACACAGGAGAGGGGAGGGGGGAGAAGATCAGCTGTGTGTCCTCTGTCACGCCAAGCGAGAGAGAGCACACACGGAAAGCCGCCTTCCCCTCCTCTCTAGTTACGGAGGGGGAGGAGTCCAAGGGACACATGCCGGTGTGCCTATCCTGCGCTGTTCTGAGGTCTGTAAAGTTTGTATTCAAATAGACATGTGCTGGGGGGAACACTATGGGAGGGGGGTCTGCACTGATGGTGGGACAGTGGTCTGCACTGAAGGGGGGTCTGCATTGATGGGGTGGGGGTCTGCACTGAGGGGGGTCTGCATTGATGGGGTGTGGGTCTGCATTGATGGGGTGGGGGTCTGCACTGAGGGGGGTCTGCATTGATGGAGGGATGGGAGTCTGCACTGAGTGGGGTCTGCATTGATGGGGTGGGGGTCTGCACTGAGGGGGGTCTGCATTGATGGAGGGAGGGGGGTCTGCACCAAGGGGGGTCTGCATTGATGAGGTGGGGGTCTGCACTGAGGGGGGGTCTGCATTGATGGGGTGGGGGTCTGCACTGAGGGGGGTCTGCATTGATGGGGTGGGGGTCTGCACTGAGTGGGGTCTGCATTGATGGGGGGTCTGCACTGAGGGGGGTGTGCTGATGGAGGGGGATGGTCTGCAATGAGGGGGGGTCTGCACTGATGGAGGGGGGGTGGTCTGCATTGTGGGGGGCCTGCACTGATGGAGGGGGGTCTGTACTGAGGGGGGGGTGTGAACTGATGGAGGGGGGGTCTGCAATGAGGGAGGGGAGGTCTGCACTGATGGAGGGGGGTCTGTACTGAGGGGGGAATGTAAACTGATAAACGGGGGTCTCCAATGAGGGAGGGGAGGTCTGCACTGATGGAGGGGGGTCTGCAATGATGGAGGGGAGGTCTGCACTGATGGAGGGGGGGTCTACACTGGGGTCTATAGTGATAGAGGGGGGTATATACTGATAGATGAGGGTCTGCACTGAGGGGGGTCTATACTGATAGATGGGGGTCTGCACTAAGGGGGTCTACACTGATAGATGGGAGTCTATGCTGATAGAGGGGGCTATACTGATAGATGGGGGGTCTGCAATGAGGGGGGGGCTATACTGATGGATGGGGTCTGTACTTAGTGAGCAGGATCTATACTGCGAGAGGGGGGGTCTGTACTTAGTGGGGGGTCTATACTGAGAGGAGGGTCTGCAGTTAGTGGAGGGGGGGTCTGTACTGAGGGGGGGCTATAGTTGGTGGAGGAGATTACACCAATTATTTCCTCACCGGGTGACACCAACCCTAGTGATGCCACTGGAGAGACACGCTCTCCGCTCAGAGCTGTGCTGTCCTGAGAAGACAGAGGACTCTGATAGAGGACCCTGATGGGCACTGATAGGGGGCACTGAGAAGATTTACTGATGAGCACTGAAGGGGAGGCACTGATTGGGGACACCAATGGGAGGCACTGATAGGTGACACCGATGGGAGGCGCTGATAGGATTTACTGATGGGCACTGAAGGGAGGCACTGATAGGGGGCACTGATAGGGGGCACTGATGGGAGGCACTGGTGGGCAATGATAGGAGGCATTGATGGGGGGCACTGAGAAGGCACTAGGGGGCACTGATAGGGGGCACCGATGGGAGGCACTGATAGGAATTACTGATGAGCATTGATAGGGGGCACCGATGGGAGGCACCAATGGGATTTACTGATGAGCACTGAAGGGAGGCACTGATAGGGGGCACTAAGAAGGCACTGATAGGGGCACTGATAGGAGGCACTGATGAGCACTGAAAGGGGGCACTGATAGGCTGCACTGATAGGAGGCATTGATGAGCACTGATAGGCAGAACTCATAGGCTGCACGGATGGGCACTGAGGAACACTGATAGGCAGAACTAAGGCAGTATTGATGGGCACTGATGGGCAGTATTGAAGAGTACCGATAGGTGGCATGGATGGACGCTGCAATAATGAGCACTGATAGGTGGTGCTGATAGTCAGATTTGATGGGCACTAATAGGCAGCATTAATGAGCACTGATAGGTAACACTTATAGGCGGCATTGATGGGCACTGATAGGCGGCATTGATGGGCACTGATAGATGGCACTGATGATTGAGGCACTGATTATCAGTGTAAACAATTTACTGACGTTCTTGACAGTTAACGGCAGTCCTTTCCTCACACAGACACAGCATGGGAGGAAAGGGCTGCGGATAACCGGCAAGTCTGTTTACATGTGATCAGCTGACATCACATGGTAAAGGGCCACTGTGATTGCGCTGGATGCACGTCCCAGGGGGCATGCGGGAAGCACGGTTTTGGGAGGATATCCATGGATACCCTCACAAAATTGGAAGCCTGGAGCTCGGATGGAAGGGGGGCCCATCATTGTTTCTTGCAACGGGGCCCTAAAGGTTCTAGTTACACCTCTGATTGGACGAGTAATCAGCTGTCAACGGGCTTCCCCGCTGACAGCTGAATGAAAAAAAAGCATTGCTGGCAATTGAAAAAAAGTGAAAAAAGCAGTGGGGGCCCTTCAGATCTGGTATGGATTTAAAAAAAAAAGGAGGGGCATGCCATGGATCCTTCCATGCTGCCTGGCAGGCCAGGAAAGGGGGGATGAGCAAGCACCCCCTCCCCTCCTGAACCATACCAGGCCACATGCCCTCAACATGTGAGGGTGCTTTGGGGTAGGGGGGCCTCTGCCCTCTCACCTCCTAAGCACCTTGTCCCTATGTTGATGGGGACAAAGGCCTCTTCCCCAAAACCCTGGCCATTGGTTGTGGGGGGTCTGCTGGTGGGGGGGCATATAGGAATCTGGAAGCCCCCTTTAACAAGGCGGCCCCCCATTGTCAATCATGAAGCTTGCCGCGCTAGCAGACCCAAAAAAAAAACCTCCTAACGCGTCAAAGGCTGACCAGCGAATGCCTGCTCCCCAGGGTGACAGTTCTTAAATAGGTAAAGGGCAAGGCCACCTGATGACATCAGTCGGTGGCCCTGCCCCTTTGTGACATCACTGACCGGTGCATGCTGGGTCAGTGACATCATAGGGTGGCCCCGCCCGTTACCCATTTAAGAACTGTCACCCAATGGACGTGATTAATGATGGATCTACACCTGGGGACATTTTTTTTTGTGTTTTTATGTTGTTGTTTTTTTGTTTTTTTAATAAATGACTTTGACAAGTCCATTATGGGGGAAAGCGGGATCTGGGGGGCCCCCTTGTTGAGGGCATGTGGCCTGGTATGGTTCAGGGGGGGGTGCTCGCTCAAACCCCCCCCCTTTTTCAGCCTGCCAGGCTGCATGCTTAAATAAGGATCTGATATGGATTTTTGGGGGGACCCCATGCTGTTTTTTTTTTAATTTTGGCCTTTAATTCCCCTTAAAATTCATACCAGACCTAAAAGGTCTGGAATTCATGGGGGGGGGACCCCACACTAGGGATGGTCCCGATGTTCGAGTTGAACTTAAGTTTGACTCGAACATCGGGTGTTCGATTGTTTGCAAATGAACCAAATATTATGGGGCGTTCATGGCAAATTTGAGGGCCACGGTGATTGGGTAGGGGTACATTGCACGCTATATGCAGGGAGGGAGGTGAGCGAGTGAGGAAAGTTGTCCTGGAGGTAAGCTGCACACACTACAAAGTTTCATGTCAGGAGGAAATTTCTGTGGGAACATGTGAAGGGTTAAGTAAGGTGACAAGGAGGGTTGAAATGGCAGGTAACTGTGTGTGTTGGATCCAGCAGAGATTGCACCCCCCCCCAGTTTACAAACATCTCCTAAGCAGGCACACTTTATACTAAGCACTATCTAGCTACAGAAACATCCCCCCATCACTCTGTGCATGTCCCAGATAATGGGAAGTTCATTTATGACCTTTCCATTTAACCCTGTGTTATGCACACCCTGTACAATGAAAAGTGTACACTCACCACATAAACTATAAACATATCATAACACAATGTTCATGGCTATCTGCATGGTACCACAACTGCATGAACACTGATCATTAGAGAACCATCTATGTTTATGGAGGATTGTTATATTTTTCATAGTGATGGTACATGTGCAACCAAGCATGTGCACGTTTTTCACATATCACGTGTAAGGCAGCCCATTCATTTCAATGGGCAGCCCTACACGCAAGCAACATGGAAAAGCCATGAAAAATTCCAGTTCAGTGTGCACGTTTGCAGATGCATGGGAGTGCCATTACCAATTAATAGAACTACTGTGCATCTGATTAAAGGGCAGCTCATTTTTTCCTGCCACTCTTCATGTCACCAAGCAAGGTGTGCCTCCACAAAGGCTGTGCCGCATTAATGTTGCATCAGAAAGATGGCTGCTTTGTGGTGGCCATCTTTAAACCTGGGGGCCCTGTAATCCCCTAGTGCCCGGGGGCTCCATGAGTTGTCAGTCAGCCCCTGCTTCCATGTAATTTGGAATTCTTGTTGTAGACACCATTCTTCCTATTTATTTACCTTTATGTTTAAGATCGCTGATTTAGAATTTTTTTTTTTTTTTTAAGTTTGATAGTTCTCCATAATATTTCAGTATCTTCATTAAATTAAGCATTGTAATCCTTGGATTAGAAATGTAAAATAGTACATCATCAGCGTAAGCTGCTATTTTATGCTCCTCCTCTCCTATCTTAATCCCTCCTGTGTCTGGGTTGTTCCTAATCATTGCCAGAAGGGGTGCTAGTGATAGCACAAATAATAGCGGTGATAGGGGGCACCCCTGTCTCGTTCCGTTGAACATTTCAAAGGGGGAAGATTAAGCCCCGTTGACCTTTACAATTGCCGTAGGATGTTTATGTAATACTTTGATCCATTGAACCATCCTTGGACCTATTCCCATGGTTTCCAGGGTGTAAATCCCTAGTCCACCTTGTCAAATGCTTTTTATGCATCTATTGACAGGAGTAGACCTAGTTGAACTAGATGGACTTGTGTCTTTTTTCAACCTAACTATGTAACTATGTAACCTGGGGTATTTCCCTCTCTGATTTTCTGAAGCAAGAACAATGTTCTCATCCCCTTGTCTCTTCCTTCTCTGTCGGGGATGAACCCCACTTGGTCCGCATGCACCAACTCGGTCATCAGATCTTTCATCCTTGTGGCTAATACTTTTGCAAATAGTTTTGTGTCTGCATTCAAGAGGGATATTGGTCTGTAATTTAAAGTACTATCTTTTCCCTCCTTTGGAATAATCGTAATTGAGGCCTACAGGGCTTCTCTTCTCATCTTGTAATTTGTTCCAAGTCCGTTCATATATGATCATAATTTTGGCAATAAAATTTCTTTAAATTGTTTTAAATATTAGGTCATAAACCCATCTGGGCCTGGACTTTTTCCCGAATCCGAGTCTTTTAAAGCTGTATTAATCTCTTCTTCTATTATAGGTTTTTATAAGGCAGATAGCTTGTTCTCTATTTCTTGGGGTAAACTGGCACCTTTTAGGAACTCTTTTCTCTTTTCCATTCTTTCTATTTCCTGTTGTCCCTTTTGTTTTATTGAATATAATGTCCCATAAAAATTCTGGAACACTTTCGCTATTTCTGTTGTTGAAAATTCCATCTCCCCGGTACTATTCTGGATTTTTTTATATATAATTTATAGATTTTTTTCCTCTTCAGTATTCTTGCCAAGTGTTTCCCCGTTTTATTTCCCCATAAATATCTTTCTTTTGCAATTCTATTAAAGGCCCTTCTCGTCTCCTGGTCCAATAGGTCTTTTAGTTCATTCCTTTTTATCACTAGTGCCTGGAACTGCTCCTCTTCTACATTTTTTTATGCCCTTGTTCTAATTCATGGATTTCTTTTATTAATACTTCCATATTTTTTTTCTTTCCTTTTCTTTCCTTGATCCTATCTCTATCAGGATGCCCCCAATATAGGCCTTATGGTCCTCCCAAAGGGTAGCCTCCCTTATCTCCTTTGTGTCATTTATTTTGAAATATTGTTCTAATTCCTCTTTTATTTTCTCTTCCTCTTCTTTACCCTGTATTAGTTCTTCATTTAATCTCCATGAGTTCGATTTTTTTTTAGCTCCTGGTATCTTCATTTCCATGCTCTCCGGGGAATGATCTGACAATGTTGTTATTTCAATATTTGTCTTCGTAACCAAATCTAATAACCTGTGTTCGACCATTATATAGTCGATCCTTGAGTACGTCCCGTGCACAGGGGAATAGAATGCATAGTCCTGTGTCTTAGGATGCTGCACTCTCCATACGTCCAGCATTTGACACTGATATAATTTATTTTTTATTATTTTCAGCTGTACATTCCTAGTCCCCTGTACCCGTGGAGATTAAATGAAGAACTAATACAGGGTAAAGAAGAGGAAGAGAAAATAAAAGAGGAATTAGAACAATATTTCAAAATACTGTCCATTCTTGGTTCCAAGCAGAAATTTAAATCTCCTGTTCACGCTTCCCTTTTTAAAATCCATTAGCTTCCCCATGACCTGCCTCAAAAAAAATGTTGGGTTCTTATTGGGGCAATAAATGTTTGCCAGAGTACATTCCATTACACATAATTTTCCTTTTAGGAAGAGGTATCGACCTTCTGGATCTGTCATCCCTTCCTCCAATATGAACCGCACTCCGTTGGCCACCCCAATAGCTACCCCCTCTGCTCTTCTTGTTGTAGAATCCCCATAATACCATATTGGGTAATCTTTCGAAAACAGCTGGGAGATATGCGTCTCCTGAAGGAACACTAAACCCAACTTTATACTGTTTAACCTCTTTTAAGATTTTATGTCTCTTTGCTGGTGTATTAAGCCTGTGAACATTATATGATATAAATTTTATTGATGTCATCTTTGATTACAGAGCTCCTTTCTCCTCCTTCTATTCTCTCTATTCGCTTGAACCTTCACTCTATTTCTGACCTGTCTGGGAGAAAAATTATCCAATCAGTGTTGATCACATAGATAGGGATCTCCAGGATGCCTACGAACTTCCTCTATTATATCCTGAGAGATACCTTTCCCCTCCCACCCTCCCTGCCCTCTTTGGCCCCATTCCAGCCCTAGAACCACAGGTGGATCCGTATTGCATCTCCACCAGTGATTCTCTTATTCTAGGGTGAGACTCTGACCATGCCTCCCCTCCATCCCCCCCCCCAAAAAAATTAGGGGGGTGGGCCGGGAGTGTGTCGGCGATCCGAGTGACCCATTTCTCCATCAACTTTTTACCCCGCTTCCGTGAGTTCACCCCAGTCCACTTGCATTCCCCCACTCACTCCACTGCCTATTTCTGCTAGGAGTTTTTCACTTTAATCTTCTATTTCTAATCTATTCTACTTAAGCTCTGTTTTTCTCTAAAGACCTGTTGTTCTCCAGTCTCTGGAATATTCTCAATTTTTGTTTTTATTTTTAGATCTTCCTTGCAGCTCTTGCCATTTTATTCCTTCTGTGTTGATGTTTCTTCTTCTGACCATCCTGGAATAACCGGAGCTTGTATATCCAAATTTGTTACGGAATTCTTATAGGTCCTCTGGAAATTTTAATCTCAATGATCTCCCGTCTTTTTGGCCTATTAGGCATGCCAGGAAACCCCAACTATATCTGATGTTCTTTGTTCACATTTGCTCTAGTAGGGGTTTAAGGAGTCTTTGCCTGGCCAACGTTTCTGGTGCCAGATCTGTAAAAACTTGAAGATCTACCCCTTCATATTTTAATGGTGGTCATCCTCTCATTTTCCGATTTTCCGCCATATTTGTGCTTTTTCTTCATATAGTTGAAATCTCACTATGACATCTCCGGTAGTTCTGCTGATAGATTTTGGGGTTTTCTAATCCTATGGACTCTTTCTATCTTGAGGCAGTCCTCCACCGCTTTATCCAATAGGGAGTTAAATATTTTATTCATTATTTTTCTTAGAGCTTCTCCCCTTTCTTCTGGTAAAGCACGGATCCTTAAATTCTGTCTTCTATTTTGGTTCTCCTGGTCTTCTAGTTTATATAACATTCTCCTCCAGTCTAATTGCATATCTTTAACTTATTCTTTTAATTTTATTAGTTCTAGAGCTTGTTTATTCATTTTTATCTGTGCCTAGGGGGCCCTTAGTCTGCCTGTAAAGTGTTCATCATCAGGTTCTATACACAGTACAGATGTGGCACTTTACAGGCACTCTAAGGGACCCCCCCTGTACTATATTTAATTTTTTTTTTGTAATTTTTAATTTCTATTGTTTCATTTTGAGCATCATTAAAATCACTGCTCCTTTTACCACCAATAGAAAAAAGGACCGGGCCTATTTTTCAGACTCGATGTTTAAGTTAAAATCTTTTTGTTTTGCTAGAAAATTACTTAGAACCCCCAAACATTATATATTTTTTTCAGACACCCTAGACAATAAAATGGCGGTCATTGCAATTCTTTCTGTCACACCGTATTTGCGCAGCGGTCTTACAAGGGCACTTTTTTTGGAAAAAATACACTTTTTTGAATTAGAAAATAAAACAGCAGTAAAGTTAGTGTAGCGCTGGTAGATTTCTAATCTACCGCTTATATGTAAATTTAGTGGGTCATTTGTTCTGTACATAGTTCAGAATGAATCTATGGCTAAATTAGCCTCTGTTCCAGCATGGCTGTGTTGCGCGCAGTTCCACACTGTTGCCTGTAGGTGTCATTGTCACTATGGGTCGGTTTTGGAAAGCAACAAGCTGAAGTATATTGAGTGCTCTTCTTTCCCAGAGGTAACTCGGCAGAGGTGGTCCACTGCTATGCATACTGGGAGAGGGTATTTAAGGGGCAGACGCCATTTTTCTTTCTTATTCACCTGCTGGCCCTCCTGGCCTAAAGTTATGTGACGGGAAGTTCTACTTCGTGGTCCTCCACGCCGGAGGGCTGCGATGCTGCAGCTGTGCAGGTAGGCCCAGAAGCCTGTCTGGGGCCTACTGCTGCGGAGATGGTCCTGTGCTGTCTGTCCTGCGGGAAGAAGCCAGACAATTGAGAAGACCCAGGGGAGGACCCATCTTTGGAGAGGACCAAGCGGAATGCTGGTGTCTCAAGAGGGGCCTGGTGACTCAGTTGGAGGATGCATCTTAGTCTAACCTATCGCACAAGTACTGCCGGGTCGGCTTAAAGGTTCTGGTGTTGCTGTCCATCTAAAACTACTACATCCTGTGGCAGAGGATCGTACAGTTATATTGCTCTTTTCAAGTCTGTGGCAGAGACTTTTTGTTCGTGTTGCACTCTGGCTGCTAGGTCAGTGAGAGGGACCTATCCAGGCGGGCAAAGATTTAATCTTGGACTGAAGGCATATTCATCCCCAAGATTCCAAATTCCTTGGTGTGCTAAAGAAAAGGTATTTGAACTTCCCTGCAACTCTTCTTCTACCTCTCCTGCTACTTCTTCAAGTTACTTCCTATTAAAGCATTGAAAAAGTACTAAGTGACTGGTGCCTACATTGTCGGATACGAAGCTCAACATGGACTCTAAGTTCTGGTATTGGTGAAACTACGGGTAAAGAGGTGACGGTAACAGCCCGATATAAATCAGCAGCTTCTTCAGGGGTTAGTGCTACAAGTGGGGGCGTCGTCCGGGATTGTTTGCCGTCGCCCTAAGCAACTCTGAGAAGTATTTCACCGAGAGTCTATGCTAAAAAAGAGGTTTCTGGACTTTGTCACTTTTTCCAGGAGAAGAAGGGGTTAAACTGCAGGATTACATTTCTGACTGCGTAGGTTGCGGGTGAGAAGTAAAAGCCCGGGAGCTACGTGATCAGAGGAGCAAGTGGGAGGAGCTACACCTGCTTGTTGCTGCGTAAAAAACGTGTGTGTGTGTGTGTGTGTGTCTGGCGCCAAAAGAGAAGAGAAGCCTTGTGATCATACTGAGAGGGTCAGAGTGCAGCCATGTCTTCCTTTCCATTGATACCGTCAACTGTGGGGCCCAAGATGTTTCCTACAAGTACCACTGCGGGTGCTATGCTAAATGGAACCCTGCTGACAGATACCGGCATTCGTTTGAAGCCGCAGGGGCGGTTCGTGTTATGCACTGTCGGAGATATTGAAGGGCTGGGCATGCTTTGCCACAAGTGTGAAGGACTGGCCATACATCTCCGTCCATTTGTCCGATGTTTGCAGTGCGGAGAATACTTATTCACAGTGGAGCAACCTACAATGTCGCCCCGTGCTTATCGAGTGGACTGGGCTACAGTGGAAACTACCGCCATTACTGCTGGAGAGCAACAGGCCTTAGTCTCATCTGCTACCGTGAGTGTTCCTGAGGGAGATGTCGCTGTTACGGCTTCATCAGTGGACATCACTTTTGTTTCTACTTCCACTACACCTATTCCCGTTGCACCTGTCCCGAGGAAGGTGGGATATGTGAAGGCTTCCCGTGGCCGTGGTCGTGGTCTACCCCAGAGACTACCTGAACCGGAGCCGGAGAAATGCATGGATCCGGGGAAGTCCACAACAGGAAAGGGTGAGAGATCAAAGGGGAACATATCTGGGACTCTTTGTAAATATTTGCCAGCAGAAGAGTTGAGAGATTCGGAGATAGATTCCATGTCAGATCTCTCCGGTGATGATGATTTGTTTGAGACAATGTCACAGGAATTATTGTGGGCCCAGGGTGAAGATGTCGCTTCTACTTTTACCTTCTCAGAATGGATAGCCATGGATTCTGGGAAGACATCACCTTGTGTGGAGCCGCACAGCACTACTACAGAGACATTGTCTAAAGTAAGTTCTGGTATTGGTGAAACTACGGGTAAAGAGGTGACGGTAACAGCCCGATATAAATCAGCAGCTCCTTCTGTGGTTAGTGCTACATTAGCCAAATTTTTTTTGTTATATTGTGAAAGATACCCAACATGTCACGCTTCAAAATTGCGCCCCGCTCGTGGAATGGCGACAAAGTTTTAACCTTAAAAATCTCCATAGGCGACATATAAAATTTTTCACAGGTTGCCAGCTATGAGTTACAGAGGAGGTCAAGTGCTGGAATTATTGCTCTCGCTCTAACAATCATGGTGATACCTCACATGTGTGGTTTGAACACCGTTTTCATATGCGGGCACGCATGCGTTCGCTTCTTAATGCGAGCTCTGCAGGACGGGGCACCATAATTTTTTTTTCTTATTTATTTTACTTTTTCTTTTTTATTTTGACACTGTCCTTTTAAAAAAAAAAATGGGTCACTTTTATTCCTATCTTAATATTCCTAATAAATGTAAAAACAGATTCAGGTAAAGAAAATTGGACAAGAATACTTAACTAAAAATATTGTTTCACCACAACGTTCCCCCCATGATGGCTTTGTCAGATAATCAGACAGAGGCCTGCCGTAGTGTATAGACTTGTGTGTAAGGAATGGACAACCTCCAAGCAAACTCCCTTTGTAAGAAACAATATGATCTTTTAAGGACTTGGCCAGTTTACAACCCTACATTCCTTTGGTACGAGTAAGCAGACTTTGATGGTTCATTATCCTGCTGGAAGGAGCCATCAGAAGATGGGGACACTGTAGTCGTAAAGGGATGGCCATGGTCAGCAACAATACTCAGGTAGACCGTGGTGTTTAAACCATGCTCAATTGGTACTAAGGGGCCCAAAGTGTGCCCATCCCCCACACCATTACACGACCACCACTAGCCTGAACCGGTGATACAAGGCAGGATGGATCCATGTGCCAAATTCTGACCCCACCATCTGAATGTCGCAGCCGAAATCCAGACTCATCAGACCAATCTTCTATTGTCCAATTTTGGTGATCGTGTGCCAATTGCAGATTCAGTTTCCTGTTCTTAGCTGACAGGAGTGGCACCCGGTGTGGTCTTTTGCTGCTGTAGCCCATCTGCTTCAAGGTTTCATGTGTTGTGTGTTCAGAGATGGTATTCTGCATACCTTGGGTGTAAGGAGTGGTTAGTTGAGTGACTGTTGCCTTTCTATCTTCGTTATTTCAGATAATTTGATAATTCACCAAGGCGGGGGACCTCCATGCTTTCGCAATTGTTTGTTTTGCAGCCGTGAGGAGTTGAGCAAAGAGTTTGAATTGGATGTGTGTTAAACAATTTTGGTTTCAAATGAAGTATTGCAGTGGCTGGATCTGGTTGTATCATTAGTTTAAACATTCTGGAGGCAATTTCAAAAATCTCTGTCCAATAAGTTTGAGCTATTGGGCAGGACCACCAGATGTGTAGGAGAGTACCTAGATCAGAGCAGCCACAGAAGAATTGAGCTGAATGGGCGGGTGCAAATTTGGCCACTCTAGAAGTCACAAGGTACCAGCGGGTTAAAACTTTATAATTAGCTTCTATTGCCAAGACATTGGGTGAGAATGATTTGGTTATAGACTAGATCTCAGACCAATTGGCAATATCCAAGGTTCGTCCCAGATCCTCCTCCCATTTCCGAGCATAGGATGGCTTGTCCAGTTCATGATTGATTGAAAGTTAGGTGTATAGGGATGAAATCATTCCTCTAGAGTGGGGGTCTTTCATACATATAGATTCAAAGTTAGTAGTTTGGGACATGGAGGTGGTGATCTTTATAAAGAAGTTTTTAATTTGGAGATATCTGAACAATTCAGAATGTGATAGATTATAAGTTTCACTGAGAGTTGGGAAAGGAAGAAAGGAATTGGAGGTGACAAGTTTATATAGCCTAAGAATGTCCAGGGATGTCCAGACTTTGAGTGATTTGGGAGAGACCCATGCTGAGTAGAAGGCAGGATTTTTGAGGAAGGATAGTAGAGGATTATGTGAAGATTGCAGGTAATGTTTAAATTTGAGTTTATCCCATAAGGATATATAATGTTTGGTGATGGGGTTACGCAAGTCCCTACGATCTTTGGGGTGAAGCTATAATAAGTTCGAGATTGAGAAAAGGTCACATTCTGATGCTTCTATGATCACCCATAACGGGCTTTCCTGTGTTGCGTGGTACTTGGAAAGACTGGCAATATGTGCTGCTTTATAATAATTAGCAAAATTGGGGAAACCGAGGCCTCCACTTGTTTTAGGGAGATACAATGTGTGTAAGGGTATAGGAGGTTTGGAGAAACCCCAAACGAATGTCGTTGATCTTTTATGGGCCAGTCTTAAATAGTAGGAAAGGAATCGGGATTGGTAGGACTCTAAACAGGTAAACAGTTTTGGTAGAATTGGCATTTTTGTTGCATTGATCTTGCCTATCCATGATAGTGGAAGAAGAGACCATTGCTTCAGTAGAGTTGTAATCTGTTTCAAGATTGGGGGGATAGTTAGCTGAGAAGAGGTCTGAAAAAGAGGCTGTCAAGTGAATTCCAAGGTAAGGAATTGACTTCTCAGCCCAAGTAAATAGAAGCGCAATTTTTGCCAAATTTATTTCCAACCTAGAGAGGGATATATTAATAGCCAAGCATTTTTATGGGATTGTTTGAGAGGGCAGAAAATGTCGCAAACCTGTTAAGAATGGGCAGGAGGTTAGGGCCTGAGACTTGTGGAGATGAAAGGAACAACAAGGTCATCTGCGAACATACAAAGCTTATGTTGATGTCCTCCTGTCTCTATACCGGTGATCGTTGGGTCCATTCTGATTTGTTGGGCTAGGGGTTCTATTAAAAGGCCGAATAACAGGGGTGGGGGAAAGTGGACATCCTTGTCGCGTACCTCTCTTTATATTAATGGAGTTGGATTTGTAACCTACATGTTTTATGTACGCTCTAGGATTATCATAAAGTGCTGCGATCCATTTTATAAAATGTGGGCCAAAACCCCATTTCGGTAAAGTGTAATGCAAATATGACCAGGATACGGAATCAAAAGCCTTCTTGATGTCAAGGGAAAGAAAACGAGAAGGGATGTGTCGAGTTTTGGCAAAATGTGCTAGGAGAACTGCCCGACGTACATTGTCACCAGCTTGGCGAGTCGGCATGAAGCCCACTTTGTCTCTGTGGACCAGACTGCCTATGATTCTGTTGAGGCACTTTGCTAGGATTTTTGCTAGTATTTTAATATCTAAATTTATGAAGGGAAACGGGACGATGATTTGTACAAGAGGTGTCATCAGTGAGGGGCTTGGGGATCATGCAAACAATGGCCGTTAACGATTCTTGTCTAAAGGATTGTCCATCCAGTATTACAATAAAGGCTTCGGCTGAAATGGGAGAGAGGGTTTCTGTAAATGTTCGGTAGTATAAGGCCGAATATCCATCAGAACCTGGTCTTTTATTCATTTTTAATTCTTTAATAGCGTTGGCTAGGTCTGCTGCCGTGATAGATTCTTTGAGTAGACGTTTTTGGGCATGGGATAGTTCTGGTAGGTTCATGCGGGAAAAGAAGGTGTCAGCTGCGTTTGAGTCAAAGTCATTGGTTGACGCATACAAAGAGGCTAGATGGGAGTGAAATTTGTAAACATATTTAGTAGGCTTACTGATGTGTACATCTTTTGATGGTTTCAGGCGGATTGGTTCGAATGATTTATTTAATGAGTTGTATGTACGTGGTTTGTTGGATTTCATAAAAAAGGTATGTCTGGAACGTTTGAAAGATTTATCAACAGATTCTGTTAGAAAGAGTTCATAAGCCATACGGGCTTTATCTAATTGAGTTTTTCGTTACTGAGGATGGATTATCTTGAAAGGGTATTGAGTTCAGATTCTAGTTTTCGAGCAACGTTAAAATAAGGCAAATTGTCTCTGAAATATACCACCCGACACGGTCTTATGAGCTCCTCAAAGCGTTAGTGAAGGCATATCTGGGCTGGTATTGAGTGATAAATACTCTTTCAAAGCTTGTCCAATAATTAGACGGTGGGTTGGATGTTTGAGCATAATATCTGGGAGATACCAAGTAGGATCATGTGCTTTAGGTATAGTGGAGAGGATGGTGGTGAACACAGCATTATGGTCAGACCATGGGATAGGGATTAGGTCAGCTGTGAGTAATTCTGGTAACATACCAATAGCTAAAAATATGTGATCGATAGGAGTAAATGTTTGATGAGGGTGTGAATAATGGGTGTGTCTTCGTTTCGTCTGATTGCTTTCTATGCAAGAATCAACTAAGTTATGTTTGGACGGGAGTTGGGAGAAGGACATTTTAGGTGGGTTTCAGGGTGGGGTGTATGGAGACTTGTCCAAAAATGGGAAGAGGACCTGATTGGAATCACCACGCATTATAATTTTTCGTGTTTTTAACTTTTAAACTAGATCTGATTCATACTGTGTGGTACATTTAAAGTCTCATTGGGTACCCATACAAGTGACGGTTCTATAAATGATACGTTACCAAAAGTATTGGGACACCTGCCCTTACACGCACATGAACTTTAATGGCACCCCAATCTTAGTTTGTAGGGTTCAATATTGAGTTGGCTCCGCCCTTTGCAGCTATAACAGCTTCAACTCTTCTGGGAAGGATGTCCACAATGTTTAGGAGGGTGTCTATGGGAATGTTTGACCATTCTTCCAGAAGAGTATTTGTGAGGTCATCCACTGATGTTGGATGAGAAGGCCCGGCTCGCAGTCTCTGCTCTATTTCATCCCAAACATGTTCTATCGGGTTGAGGTCAGGACTCTGTGCAGGCCAGTCAAGTTCCTCCACCCCAAACTCGCTCATCCGTGTCTTTATGGACCTTGATTTGTGCACTGGTGGGCAGTCATGTTGGAACAGGAAGGGACCATCCCCAAACTGTTCCCACAAAGTTGGGAGCATGAAATTGTCCAAAATTTCCTGACCGCAACCCAATAGAACACCTTTAGGATGAATTAGAGTGGAGACTGCGAGCCAGGCCTTCTCATTCCACATCAGTGCCTGATCTCACAAATGTTCTTCTGGAAGAATGGTCAAACATTCCCATAGACACCCTCCTAAACCTTGTGTACGGCCTTCCCAGAAGAGTTGAAGCTGTTATAGCTGCAAAGGATGGGCCAACTCAATATTGAACCCTACGGACTGAGACTGGGATGAATTATAGCAGGGACTGCGAGCTAGGCCTTCTCATCCAACATCAGTGCCTGACCTCACAAATGTTCTTCTGGAAGAATGGTCAAACATTCCCATAGACACACTCCTAAACCTTGTGGACGGCCTTCCCAGAAGAGTTGAAGCTATTATAGCTGCAAAGGGTGGACAACTCAATATTGAACCCTCCGGACTAAGACTGGGATGTCATTAAAGTTCATGTGTGTGTAAAGGCAGGTGTCCCAATACTTTTGGTAATATAGTGTAATTTTTTTTTTATCTACTTTGTGAACAAAAGGTTGGACTTGATGGACTTGTGTAACTTTTTTCAACCTCACCTACTATGTAACACATCTAGGCAAATGAATCCACAACAAAATAATGATTACAATGTATATTTATTGAGTATCATAAAAGGATTGGATGGTATTTAGTTAGCCGCAAGAGTCTGGTCCACCCAGGATCTGAGGGCGGTGACGCGGGCGTAGACGGCTGGGGTGGATGTAGAGCAGGAGGAGCTGCCCCAGGACACAATACCGGCCAGGGTCCAGGCTCCGTTCCTCTGGCACACAAGGGGTCCACCAGAGTCACCCTGAAATGAAAAGAAGAGACGTCACAGGAGAATCCCCTCACCATGAATATTGTTTCACTTTAAATAAGTTCTGCTGGTCTGAGCTGTGTGCCCCCTACAGTATATGTCCACCCATGAAGAATATTGATCTACTTACAGCTATGGCACAGAATTAATGATTAAACCAACCACCAGTGACTACCAGCCCTGGGATCATAGATAGAAGCAGAAAAAAAGGGTGATGCTTCCATCTGGAGACCTCAAAAGTTGAGAGAATGTAATAAGCTTAGTTGCATGAAGAGTAACAGAAATTGATCTTGATTTATTTTTTAGCAGTTTACAACTTTGGAAATTTGTTATAACACTAAATTTTTATAGAGCAACAAATTCCTAAAACGAGCTTTTCTGTGCCCGGAGAGTCTCTGGATCCTGAATTCTATATATACATATGGCACCGAGCTATGCCCCACCCTACAGAGCTAAGCTCCACCCCCATCATTCAATAGTCCCGTGCTAGGTCCTTAGATGGAAGTAGTTTCTCTAGATGTAAAAATAAAACAAAATTGGACAAAACCTATTATACATTCTTATTAACGCCTCTGGCAGGTTTCCTTTAGCAATAAGGTACACTGGTTTGTAGAAACACCAGCCTGATCCTTCGAGGAGCCGAACCACATGGGCTTAGGTTCCCTTAGCCATGGGTTCTGGTTCCCTAGCCGAGCAATGGTAGCTAGTAGCAAAAGTCATCTTACCATGCAGGAGGAGACACCGGAGGCACCGGCGCAGATCATGGTGTCCTTGATGTTGGTTCCCCAGTAGCTCTGGCAGTTGGCGGTGGTCAGGAGAGGAAGAGATGCCTGCTGAAGCCTGGATGGGGTGACTTGAACTGAACGTGAGAAAAGGGAGAATTAAAAAAATATGAGAAATGTGCAACAACCTTATCATCACAGCGGTTGAGCCCCCGACAACTTTACAACAAAATCATATCTAACTTCTATGATAGCTCAGACTAATACCTTCATTGCACTCTAGAGGAGCACAGTATGATCGTTACTGGGCTTATTCCTATACAAAAAGGCCAAAAAGTGTGAAGTCTACAACAAACAAGCAAGCCATCACAAAATAGGACATTTTACATAATGTGGAGTGTCTAACAATGTGCCGAAAAAACCTAAATCCTACAATGAAGGTTATAATACAGTGGTCACCTGACCACAAAGCTTCGTTCGCAAAGTCCTTCTGCTGGGTGGGTTGGTATTTCAGCTGAAAGATCCACCCATTGACTTGAATAGGCTGTGATTGGCTACTGATCGTCCAAACCCCTGCTCACACACAAATTGCAGCTGATTGGACAGCATATGGCTTCTACCTGGAGACACTGCCAATCAAGCCTAAGCAGGGTTGGGCAGGGGGCGTGTCATTCTGTGATGTCACAAGCTAACTACTGAACTACAGGCACACTGTGCCATGTTTAACATGGTCATTACGGAACAGGAAGCCCTTGAAATGGTAGAAGATTGGCACGATCACCAGGTATGTACAGTGCATGGATGGCTTGTGTATAAAAAGAAATAAAAATGTCTACTAAAGGAAACAAATAGTGTACTTATTTAGCTTTACATACACTTTAATATCTCATCTTTGCTTTTTTTTTTTAGCCAATTTTGGGTTCAGCGTACAACATATTTTCATCTCAAATGCACAAATGCATTATGTAATTTTTTTGGCAGAATATCTAATTCCCTTACCGGCAGCACTGGTGTATCCCCATCCGGTGGTGACACATCTTTCTCCTCCATTGAAGACATCAACGGTGGCAGCAAGACACACGGGGGAAATGCGGCTGGTGTAGGTGGCGGGAGTGGCCAGCTTGATCAGGGTGATGTCATTGATGATGGTCTGGGAGTTGTAATTGGGGTGTCTGAAGGCCTGAGAAAAGTTATGTTAGAATGAAATATCTGGAAATGTAGGTGAATCCAACCAGTCTTCATACAAAGACCCTGTAGATTTTCAATTTTATCCAATAGAGAAGATGATTGACTGTCTAACTTTATGGGAAAAGACAAACAGAGCAGTTACTGTCTATGGCTGATTATCTCTCTATATTGAAAAAAAAAAAACACTTACTCTGCCGACAGCAATTCTCTGGGTGGCCTCAGTCGTCAGGGATCGGTCATATGCACCCAGGACCACAGTGTGGGCAGTTCTGGATGGAAGAGAAAAATGGTCATTAGTTTCCATAAGGCTGATTTGATATTTCACATGTCACCTCTAATATTTAATCATACCAGAACATTTCCCAGCACTTTCTAGATTTATAGCTGAAAATCAACAAGGTTGCAAACCAGGTCTATAAACTAGAGGATCTGGGTGTAAATTTGGATAAATGTTTATATATTTAGGATGTACCTGGTCTATAAACCAGAGGCTCTGGATGGACAGTTGGATAAATGGTTCTATATTTAGGATGTGTCTGGTCTATAAACCAGAGGCTCTGAATGGACAGTTGGATAAATGGTTCTATATTTAGGATGTATCTGGTCTATAAACCAGAGGCTCTGGATGGACAGTTGGATAAATGGCTCTATATTTAGGATTAGGGATGAGCTTCGAGTTCGAGTCGAACTCATGTTCTACTCGAACATTGGCTGTTCGCAAGTTCGCCGAACAGCGAACAATTTGGGGTGTTCGCGGCAAATTCGAATGCCGCGGAACACCCTTTAAAAGTCTATGGGAGAAATCAAAAGTGCTAATTTTAAAGGCTTATATGCAAGTTATTGTCATAAAAAGTGTTTGGGGACCTGGGTCCTGCCCCAGGGGACATGGATCAATGCAAAAAAAAGTTTTAAAAACGGACGTTTTTTTAGGAGCAGTGATTTTATTAATGCTTAAAGTCAAACAATAAAAGTGTAATATCCCTTTAAATTTCGTACCTGGGGGGTGTCTATAGTATGCCTGTAAAGGGGCGCATGTTTCCCGTGTTTAGAACAGTCTGACAGCAAAATGACATTTTGAAGGAAAAAACTCATTTAAAACTACCGCGGCTATTGCATTGCCGACAATACACATAGAAGTTCATTGATAAAAACGGCATGGGAATTCCCCACAGGGCAACCCCGAACCAAAATTAAAAAAAAAAAATGATGTGGGGGTCCCCCTAAATTCCATACAAGGCCCTTCGGGTCTGGTATGGATATTAAGGGGAACCCCAGCCAAAATTTAAAAAAAAAATTGACGTGGGGTTCCCCCTAAATTCCATACCAGACCCTTCAGGTCTGGTATGGATTTTAAGGGGAACCCCGCGCCAAAAAAAAAAAAAAAAAACGGCGTGGGGTCCCCCTAAAAATCCATACCAGACCCTTATCCGAGCACGCAACCTGGCAGGCCGCAGGAAAAGAGGGGGGGACGAGAGTGCGGCCCCCCCCCCCTCCTGAACCGTACCAGGCCACATGCCCTCAACATTGGGAGGGTGCTTTGGGGTAGCCCCCCAAAGCACCTTGTCCCCATGTTGATGAAGACAAGGGCCTCATCCCCACAACCGTGGCCGGTGGTTGTGGGGGTCTGCGGGCGGGGGGCTTATCGGAATCTGGAAGCCCCCTTTACCAAGGGGACCCCCAGATCCCGGCCCCCCCCCTGTGTGAAATGGTAAGGGGTTACTTACCCCTACCATTTCACTAAAAAACTGTCAAAAATGTTAAAAATGACAAGAGACAGTTTTTGACAATTCCTTTATTTAAATGCTTCTTCTTTCTTCCTTCATCTTCTTCTTCTTCTGGTTCTTCTGGCTCTTCTGGTTCTTCCTCCGGCGTTCTCGTCCAGCATCTCCTCCGCGGCGTCTTCTATCTTCTTCTCCTCGGGCCGCTCCGCACCCATGGCATGAGGGGGGAGGCTCCCGCTCTTCTCTTCATCTTCTTCTTCATCTTCATCTTCTTCTTCATCTTCTTCTTCTTCTTCTTCTTCTCTTCTTCATCTCTTCTTCCTTCTTCATTTCTTCTGCGGGCCGCTCCGCATCCATGCATGGAGGGAGGCTCCCGCTGTGTGACGGCGTCTCTTCGTCTGACGGTTCTTAAATAACGGGGGGCGGGGCCATCCGGTGACCCCGCCCCCCCCTCTGACGCACGGTGAATTGACGGGACTTCCCTGTGACGTCACGGGGAATGCCACAGGGAAGTCCCGTCATGTCCCGTGCGTCAGAGGGGGGCGGGGTCACCGGGTGGCCCCGCCCCCCGTTATTTAAGAACCGTCAGACGAAGAGACGCCGTCACACAGCGGGAGCCTCCCTCCATGCATGGATGCGGAGCGGCCCGCAGAAGAAATGAAGAAGGAAGAAGAGATGAAGAAGAGAAGAAGAAGAAGAAGAAGAAGATGAAGAAGAAGATGAAGATGAAGAAGAAGATGAAGAGAAGAGCGGGAGCCTCCCCCCTCATGCCATGGGTGCGGAGCGGCCCGAGGAGAAGAAGATAGAAGACGCCGCGGAAGAGATGCTGGACGAGAACGCCGGAGGAAGAACCAGAAGAGCCAGAAGAACCAGAAGAAGAAGAAGATGAAGGAAGAAAGAAGAAGCATTTAAATAAAGGAATTGTCAAAAACTGTCTCTTGTCATTTTTAACATTTTTGACAGTTTTTTAGTGAAATGGTAGGGGTAAGTAACCCCTTACCATTTCACACAGGGGGGGGGCCGGGATCTGGGGGTCCCCTTGGTAAAGGGGGCTTCCAGATTCCGATAAGCCCCCCGCCCGCAGACCCCCACAACCACCGGCCACGGTTGTGAGGATGAGGCCCTTGTCTTCATCAACATGGGGACAAGGTGCTTTGGGGGGCTACCCCAAAGCACCCTCCCAATGTTGAGGGCATGTGGCCTGGTACGGTTCAGGAGGGGGGGGGGGCCGCACTCTCGTCCCCCCCTCTTTTCCTGCGGCCTGCCAGGTTGCGTGCTCGGATAAGGGTCTGGTATGGATTTTTAGGGGGACCCCACGCCGTTTTTTTTTTTTTTTTTTTGGCGCGGGGTTCCCCTTAAAATCCATACCAGACCTGAAGGGTCTGGTATGGAATTTAGGGGGAACCCCACGTCAATTTTTTTTTTAAATTTTGGCTGGGGTTCCCCTTAATATCCATACCAGACCTGAAGGGCCTTGTATGGAATTTAGGGGGACCCCCACATCATTTTTTTTTTTTAATTTTGGTTCGGGGTTGCCCTGTGGGGAATTCCCATGCCGTTTTTATCAATGAACTTCTATGTGTATTGTCGGCAATGCAATAGCCGCGGTAGTTTTAAATGAGTTTTTTCCTTCAAAATGTCATTTTGCTGTCAGACTGTTCTAAACACGGGAAACATGCGCCCCTTTACAGGCATACTATAGACACCCCCCAGGTATGAAATTTAAAGGGATATTACACTTTTATTGTTTGACTTTAAGCATTTTTAAAATCACTGCTCCTGAAAAAACGGCCGTTTTTAAAACTTTTTTTTGCATTGATCCATGTCCCCTGGGGCAGGACCCAGGTCCCCAAACACTTTTATTGACAATAACTTGCATATTAGCCTTTAAAATTAGCACTTTTGATTATTCATGTTCGTGTCCCATAGACTTTAACGGTGTTCGCGTGTTCGAACGAATTTTTTTCCTGTTCGCATGTTCTGGTGCGAACCGAACAGGGGGGTGTTCGGCTCATCCCTATTTAGGATGTATCCGGTCTATAAACCAGAGGCTCTGAATGGACAGTTGGATAAATGGTTCTATATTTAGGATGTATCTGGTCTATAAACCAGAGGCTCTGAATGGACAGTTGGATAAATGGTTCTATATTTAGGATGTATCTGGTCTATAAACCAGAGGCTCTGGATGGACAGTTGGATAAATGGCTCTATATTTAGGATGTATCCGGTCTATAAACCAGAGGCTCTGAATGGACAGTTGGATAAATGGTTCTATATTTAGGATGTATCTGGTCTATAAACCAGAGGCTCTGGATGGACAGTTGGATAAATGGCTCTATATTTAGGATGTACCTGGTCTATAAACCAGAGGCTCTGGATGGACAGTTGGATAAATGGTTCTTTATGATGTATCCGGTCTATAAAACAGAGGCTCTGGATGGACAGACTGGCAATAAATCATTGCAGTGAACGCTGACTTTGCAGTAAAATGTTATCATATAAGACTCACGTGACTCCGCAGTGGGCAGCAGTGACAACCCAGAGATTGTTGATCAGAGAACCACCACAGAAGTGGGATCTAGAGCTGGTCTGTAGAGTAAGAAGAATCGTCAGATCATTGCTTTATTTACAGATCATTTTACTTATTCTATGAAACTCCTCTTTCCCATATACATTACATGAATGCTATTTTGGAATTATGTTAGGCTTACAATAAAGAAACATAGTCAGGGTCATGACATATTACATATATTATGTCATGGGCCCGGGCTGGCTATAGGGTGTTCAAAAAAATCGAGCTTAACTAATAGGATCTGTGAGAGGTTTTCAAGCTCCTTTGGGAGGCTTAGCTTAATTTTCCCTCTCTGTTTGTATGTCTTCTTTCAGACTTGAAGATCACAACGTGATGCTGCACGATGCATGTAAAGCATGAGCACTATAGGTGATGGCACAAGTCAAATTTAACACCTTTTAAATATTGCTGGACTTTTTATTAGCTAAAACATGCCTGTGGGTAATTATGAGCTGCTATGGCATTCTTAGCCTTCATATTACCCGTCAGCAAGGCTTATTTTAATCCTGATTGCTGCAGTACATTTAACACACCTACACATAGCAGGCAGAAGGTGGAAAACTTGCATAGATTATAGCTCTGTGTTTGGACACAACATGCTGTGCCTGTGCAAAGATTCCTGCATGCGGCAATTTAAGTGTATTTTAAAGGGTGCAGTAATGGGCTCCCACCTGGTCCACCTGCACCTGATAATTGCATCAAAACCCATCAGTAAGGCCTGTTTTAAACCTGAGCAGGGCAGCTCATTTAATGTGCCTACACAGATTGAAAACTGGTATATATATATATGTATGTCTCTGCTCTGTGCTTGGATGTACTATGTTGTTTTATAGGGTGCAGTAATGGGCACCCACCATGTCCACAATATCATTGCATTAAAAATAACACTTTAAAAACTCTTGGTCTTTTGTTTACAGTGCAGAAGTCTGAAGGAAGTCTAAAGATCCCTGTAGCCAATGCACAATGTACCCTGTCAACATCTTTGCCATGTCAGTATATGTAGGGAAAAGCCATTAGACCTGGGAACACTAAAATAATGCTGTAAAATAGACTGTTGTACATGGGAAAGGCTCAGACTTTCTTCAGAGGGCAGCTGACTGGCATGTGAAAATGTGAAAACGAATTACGTCACCATATGTGACTTCCTAAAATCTCTAGTTTCTCTAAAATATAGGGTGTTGGACAAGAAGAGTAACAAGGAATATGGGCAAAACTCTTTCAAGTTCCTCTCTCACATTGTAATATAATGTTCAGGACCGGAATACGAAGGAAGAAATGTTTGGTCTTACCTGCAGAGACACCTGCCAGGGCCAAGATCCAGAGACAGCATTCTCACCATTCACAATCCTAGCATAGCCGGAGATAATGGGCTTGATTGCGGGAACACCGCAGCCTGGGGAAAACATAAATATTAACTGTTAGTAAATTTATACTGACACAATGTCATATTCCAACATATTTATGCTTATGGATGATGTTATTAATTGTGGATTTTAACTTTTTTTAATTACTTTTAGCTCTATAACCCTACAGAAAATAGATGGGCCCAAAAATCTCAGAAATTCCATACCTTCTTTAGTTTCATATAAAGTAAAAATGAACTCCCCTCACAGTTTATTGTTTGCTTCCCATGTCCTGTTGGGGAGAATTCTCTATGGTTTTGGTTCTAGAGATTTAACAGGGAGTTAGAGTTTCCGCTCACTTACTAAAAAGCGAGGGGAACTGCCCTATTAGAAAGTTGTCTTTGAAGAAGAGGTCCCCATTGAAAGGTTTACCCTCAACCCTTGTTCTGGTGACAACTGGTGGATTTCCCATCTCTATATGTCTTGGTGACAATGGAAAGGGAGAATCTCCCCAATGGGGACACAGATGTTGCAATTTTTATGTCAAATGGTATTTTTTTCAAACTCAATTTTTTTTAGGAAAAGATACACCTTAATGAATTTCAATGCACGAAAACACAATATAATACACAATTGCTTGGTAATATATAAACGATGATGTTACACCGAGTAAATAGATACCTAACATGTCATGCTTTAAAATTGCAAACGCTTGCGGAATGGCGAAAAATTACAGTATTTAAAAATCTCTATAGGCGACTCTTTAAAAGCTTTTACAGGTTACCAGTTTAGAGTTGCACAGGAGGTCTGGTGTTAGAATTATCGCTCTGGCTACAACGTTTCCGGCAATACCTCACATGTGTGGTGCGAACACTTCACACTGCATCAAGCAAGATCGCGAGATCGGTTTGATCAGATGCTTTCAAGAGCCAGTAACAGCCTGTTCACATTGGACCAAAGCCAGAAGTGACTAAATAGAAGCTGAAGCTTCTATTTATGAAGTTGAAGCTTCTGGTTTCTTAGACCCGTGGTCTCCAAACTGTGGCCTGTGGGCCAGATGCAGCCCTTTGTTTGCCTTTAACCGGCCCCTGGGTCACATTTCCTCCCTTTGAAGGCACTTTTCCTCCCACTGACACCAATACTGGGGCATCATTTCCCCAATGGAACACTATTCTTCTCAATGACTCCAATGATGGGGCAGCATTCCTTCCCACTGACATCAAGGATGAGGCACAATTCCTCCCACTGACACCAACCATAGGGCGCTATTCCTCCCACTGATGCCAACCATGGGACACTATTCCGCCCACTGACATTAAAGAAGGGGCACTGTTCCTCCTACTGATGTCAAAGAAGGGACACTATTCCTTCCATAGATACCAATGATGGGGCACTATTCATTTCAATGACACCAATGATGGGGCACTATTCCTCCACTAATATCAATGATGGGGGGATATTTCTCCTCCCACCATCGCTAGGGTATTTTCTACTCCCACTTAACACAGTCCAGCCCCCCTAAAGTCTAAAGGACAGTAAACTGGCCCTGTGTTTAGAAGGTTTGGAGACCCCTGTCTTAGACCATAGAGATGATCAGGGAAGTTCTGGGCCTTGGTTATCTAAATAGTAAGCCATTGGACGAGAAAGCCTGGGAAGGTGGCTGAAGGCTGCGTTGGGGGAGACCCCTTATTTTGCCAAAAGAGTAGTTGATGGTTCACTGAGCTAGTGAGTCAGCCAACAGTAAGTGAATTTAAATGTGCTTGGGACAAATTCGATGTATAAAAAATGGGTAAAAAAAATTAAAAAATAGAAAGGGATAGACTTGATGGAGCTGGTCATTTTGGACTGGTCATGTCACTTGCTATTTTCCTGCTATCACTACCCTAAAACACAAGACAAATATACAGGAGGAATGTCAGTACTCACCATAAGCTCCACTAAGGAGGGCTAGGCAGGAAAGGAACCACAGCATTGCCATTCTGCTTCAACTCAAGTTCGGCAAAGAATGGACAGGATTGTCTGGTTTATATACACCCAATCCACCAATCAGGTGAGAGCTCGTCTGAGATAAGGACAATTTTAGCTCCTTACATCAGGTCACCTTGATCAAACTATACTATTTTTCCTTACTTTGGCCTTGAGTTGTAAGGTAACAGGTGTCAGAGGAGCCACCATTTGGCAAGGCTCCCACGGAATATTTATTTAATGCTATATGAAATTATTCATTCAACATATTGATAGGTCATTTCCTATACATTACAAAAAAAAAAAAGTTTTATAAGGGGATTACAAAAATGCATATTTTAGATTACAAAAAAATAAGAATCTCATTTCTGGAACTGTGGTTTATTAAATTTTATGAATTCAACACTAGAGTTGGGCAAACGGTTCGGGCAGAGCAAAAGTTTGGCCCGAACATCGCCTGTTCACCCGTCTGGCAAACACCTGAATTTGCAGGGCGCTCAGTGGGGTGTTTGCTGCACAGTGCATTCTAAGCCCTGATTGGGCAAAGCTTTACCCAATCAGGGCACAGTGAATAGCTGGTTGTTAAGTGTGGGGCCAGAAAGCCATCTGTCGGATGAGTAATCAGCTGTCAACGGGCTTCCCTGCTGACAGCTGAATGAAAAAACAAGCATTGCCGGCAATTGAAAAAAAGTGAAAAAATCAGGTCTGGTATGAATTTTAAGGGGAACCCCATGCCATTAAAAAAAAGGGGGGATGGGGCCCCCCATAACATAAATATCAGACCCTGCCATGCAACTTGGCAGGCCAGGGAAGGGGGGGGGGAAACACCCCCTCCCCTCCTGAACCATACCAGGCCACATGGCCTCAACATGGGAGGGTGCTTTGGGGTGGGGGGCTCTGCCCCCCCAAAGCACCTTGTCCCTTTGTTGATGAGGACAAGGGCCTCTTCCCCACAACCCTGGCTGTTGGTTGTGAGGGGTCTGTGGGTGGGGGGCATATCAGAATCTGGAAGCCCCCTTTGACAAGGGGGCCCCCAGATCCCACCCTCCTATGTTAATGAGTAGGGGTAGATTGTACTCCTACTCATTCACCCAAAAAAGTGTCAAAAATAAATAAAACACTACATGGGTTTTTGACAAGTCCTTTATTAAAAAGAAAAAAAAGTCCCCCGATGTGGAATAGTTGTCAATCATGAAGCTTGCCGCACTAGCAGACCCGAAAAAAAACCCTCTGCATTTATCGAAGGCTGACCGGCGAATGCCTACTCCGCCAAGTGACAGTTCCTAAACAGGTAAAGGGCGAGGCCACCTGATGACGTCAGACGTTGGCCCTGCCCCTTTGTGACATCACTGACCAGTGCATGCTGGGTCAGTGATATCATAGGGTGGCCCCGCCCCTTTCCCATTTAAGAACCGTCATCAGATGGGCGTCATGATTGGATGGATCTACATCTGGGGACATTGTTTTTTTAATGGCTTTTTTGTCTTGTCAAAAATCCATGTAGTGTTTTCATTTTTTTTTAGGAAAGCCACATGGGGGAGGGCAGGATCTGGGGGCCCCCTTGTTGAGGGCATGTGGCCTGGTATGGTTCAGGAAGGGAGGCACTTTGCTTATCCCCCCCCCCCTTTTCTGGCCTGCCAGGCTGCATGCTCGGATAAGGATCTGGTATGGCTTTTTGGGGGGCCCCATGCTGTTTTTTATTTTCTGTGACAGCTGTTATATAGGCAAGGGCGGGACCACCCGGTGATGTAACGGAGTGACCCCGCCCCCTTCTGACATCATGTGACGTCATGTGATGTCAGGTGGGGGCGGGGTCATCCGTCTATATAAGAGCTGTCACAGCCAAAAGATAGCAGTCGGCGGGAGGCCTCCCATGCAGGCGGAGTTTTTTCGTGTTTTTTTTTTTCTAGCTTTCGGGTCCATGGGGGCGGCGTGATTGAAGATGGATGGACATTGCGAGACACTTTTCTTTTCTCTTTTTTAATAAAGGAAGTGTCAAAAACTCCCTATTGTGGTTTTTACTTTTTGACACTTTTTTTGGTGAATGGGTAGGGGTACAATTTACGCTTACCCATTCACATAGGGGGGTGGCCGGGATCTGAGGGCCTCCTTGTGAGGGTTTTGGGGATGAGACCCAGTCCCCAACAACATGGAGATGAGGCCCTTGTCCCCATGTTGAGGGCAAGTGACCTGGTATGGTTCAGGAGGGGGGGCTCACTCGTCCCTCCCATTTCCTGGCCTGCCAAGCTGCATGCTCGGATAAGGGTCAGGTATTAATTTTGGGGGGACCCCACACCAATTTTTTTAAAGAGTTTTTGGCATGGAGTTCCCCTTAAAACCTATGCCAGACCCAAAGGGCCTGGTATGGATTTTGGGGGGACCCCACGCTGTTTTTTTTTTCTTATTTTGGCATGGAGTTCTCCTTAAAACCCATACCAAACCCGAAGGGTCTGGTATGGACTGGGGGGGGACCCACAATACATTACAACTGGCAATACATTACAGCCGCAAGCAAGTTTAAATGACATTTTTTCCTTTGGAAATGCAATTTTGCTGCGGCACTGTTCTACACATAGCACAGATGCGCCACTTTAGAGGCAGACTAAGGGGATCCCCCAGGCACGATATTTAAAGAAATATTTCATTTTTATTGTTTCAATTTAAGCATTATAAAAATCACTGCTCCCGAAAAAAACGGTTGTTTTAAAAACTTTTTTTTGCATTGATCCTTGTCCCCTGGGGCAGGACCCGGGTCCCCAAACACTTTTATATGGCAATAACTTGCATATAAGCCTTTAAAATGAGCACTTTTGATTCTTCATGTTCGCGTCCCATAGACTTTAATAGGGTTCGCAGAAATTTTTTGCCTGTTCGCGGAAGTTCTAGTATGAACCGAACCGGGGGGTGTTCGGCCCATCCCTACCCCACACCGTTTTTTTCATTTTTTTAACATTTTTTTCATTTTAGATACTATCAATGCAAAACTTTTTTTTGTTAAACGATCATTTTTAAAGGAACAGCGATTTTAATGATGCTTAAAGTGAAATACGTGAAAACGTTCTTTAACCAGTTAAGGACAGGAAGGATTTGCCCCCTTAGGCCCCTTTCACACTGGGGCGGTTTGCAGGCGTTATTGCGCTAAAAATACCGCCTGAAAACCGCCCCTAAACAGCATCCACTGTTTGTTCAGTGTGAAAGCCCGAGGGCTTTCACACTGAAGCGGTGCGGTGGCAGGACGGTAGAAAAAGTCCTGCGAGCCGCTCCTACACCGCTCCTGCCCATTGAAATCAATGGGACAGCGCGGCTATACCGCAGTAATATGGCCGCGCTGTACAAGCGGGTTTAACCCTTTTTCGGCCGCCAGCGGGGGTTAAAACCGCACCGCTAGCGGCCGAATACAGCCGCAAAAACGACGGTAAAACAGCGCTAAAAATAGAGCTGTTTTACCGCCGACGCCCCCACCGCCCCAGTGTGAAAGGGGCCTAAATGACCAGGACATTTTTTATTTATTTATATATATATATATATTGTGAAAGATAATGTTATGCCGAGTAAATTGATACCCAACATGTAATGCCGCGTACACACGAGCGGACTTTTCGACAGACTAGGTCCGACGGTCTCTCCGACAGACTAGCGTAGGTCCGCCGGACTTTCAAAACGAACGGACTTGCCTACACACGATCACATCAAAGTCCGACGGATTCGTACGTGATGACGTACGACCGGACTAAAATAAGGAAGTTGATAGCCAGTAGCCAATAGCTGCCCTAGCGTCGTTTTTTGTCTGTCGGACTAGCATACAGACGAGCGGATTTTTCGACCGGACTCGAGTCCGTCTGAAAGATTTGAAACATGTTTTATTTCCAGGTCCGTCGGACTTTTGGGGAAAAAAAAGTCCGCCCGAGCCCACACACGATCGAATTGTCCGACAAAGTCCTGTCCGCCGGACCAAGTCTGCCGGAAAGTCCGCTCATGTGTACGCGGCATAAGGTTCAAAATTGCGCCCGCTCCTGGAATGGCGACAAAATTTTACCTTTAAAATCTCCATAGGCGACGTTTAAAAATTTCTACTGGTTACCAGTTTGAGTTACAGAGGAGGTCTAGGGCTAGAATTATTGCTCTCGCTCTAACGATCGCGGCGATATCTCACATGTGTGGTCTGAACACCTTTTTCATATGCGGGCGCTACTCACGTATGCGTTCACTTCTGCGTGCGAGCTCGGCGGAACGGGGCACTTTAATTTTTTTTCTTATTTATTTTACTTTTTCTCTTTCATTTCTTTTTTGTTTTGACACTGTCCTTTTTATTTTGACACTGCCCTCCAATGCTATGGAGCCGAGTGGGAGGCCATCTTCCCCTCACTCGGCATCCAGACGAGGAGAGCGGATGCGGTTGTCTCCAACGCCACCGACGGCTCCATGAAGCGGGAGGAGGGGGGCGAATCCGCCCTCAGAGACCACTTTTATCTGAAAGCGGACCACCGGGGATATGGGGGTTATGGCTGCTATCTGCTGCGATAACAACGATATCCTTTGTCAAACTGCCGACGTAGAATGGCGGCGGGCGGTCCGTAGATAGTTAAAAATGGTAATTTTATAAAAAAATTATTTGCTTGATACTCTTTTTATGGCCAATAATTTGCATGTAAGCCTTCAAAAAAGGGAGTCCCGGAGTCAAAAGAAGAAAAGGAATGGGCGGAGGGACGGCATGACATGGCTGGACATAGGACAGGCAAGGGGTTATGCAGATAGTTGTCCCCTTTAAGGAAAGGGGGGTGGTCTAGAGCCGGGAGGCATTCTGAAGGAATAGGTGGAGGAGAGGGAGGAAGTGACGTCAGTCGAGAACGGAGGGGAAGAAGATTCCCACCCACCCTCCCGATGTTTCGTCTGTATTTCAGGCCCGGCAGTGGTGGGTCTTTGGAGGAAGAGAAGATGGCTGGTATATATATAACATGGTTGGGACCATCTGTGGTATGGGGTTCTCAGGTACCTTCCGGTTAACCAGGAAGGGGTAAGAGGTACATGGGTACCGTCTCTGAGTCGGTGGCTCGTGACTGGAGGCCTAAGGTTCAAAAGAAGTTGGTCCCAGTGACCAAGTTGTGTGTTGTCGCCCTCGAAGACCCCCAAAGTATATAGAGAAGATGGCTGGTATATATACTTAACATGGTTGGGACCATCTGTGGTATGGGGTTCTCAGGTACCTTCCGGTTAACCAGGAAGGGGTAAAAGGTACATGGGTACCGTCTCTGAGTCGGTGGCTCGTGACTGGAGGCCTAAGGTTCAAAATAAGTTGGTCGCAGTGACCAAGTTGTGTGTTGTCGCCCTCGAAGACCCCCAAAGTATATAGAGAAGATGGCTGGTATATATACTTAACATGGTTGGGACCATCTGTGGTATGGGGTTCTCAGGTACCTTCCGGTTAACCAGGAAGGGGTAAAAGGTACATGGGTACCGTGTCTGAGTCGGTGGCTCGCGACTGGAGGCCTAAGGTTCAAAATAAGTTGGTCGCAGTGACCAAGTTGTGTGTTGTCGCCCTCGAAGACCCCCAAAGTATATAGAGAAGATGGCTGGTATATATACTTAACATGGTTGGGACCATCTGTGGTATGGGGTTCTCAGGTACCTTCCGGTTAACCAGGAAGAGGTAAAAGGTACATGGGTACCGTGTCTGAGTCGGTGGCTCGCGACTGGAGGCCTAAGGTTCAAAAGAAGTTGGTCGCAGTGACCAAGTTGTGTGTTGTTGTCCTCGAAGACCCCCAAAGTATGTAGAGAAGTTTGGTTGATGGTTAATTAAAAAATTTTATTTATTTAAATTACGTTAATTGTTAATAAACTTTAATAGAGTTTTGCGGCTCGGGGGGACAAACTTTTCCCCTGTTTGGGAGTTCTGGTGCGAACCCAACTGGGTGGGGGGTGGGGAGATGTTCGGCCTATCACTATACAAGACATATCCTGACCTTTTCATTCTTCAAGCTCTTCATTACCCTTTACAGAAAGGTGTTCATAAAACTTCATGGGCCCTTATAATAATTGGTTTAGGTGCACATCGGTTCCTATTACACTCACCGGCCACTTCATTAGGTACACCTGTTCAATCGCTCGGTAACACAAATTGCTAATCAGCCAATCACACGGCAGCAACTTAAAGCATTTAGGCATCTAGACATGGTGAAGACGACTTGCTGAAGTTCAAACCGAGCATCAGAATGGGGGAGAAAGGGGATTTAAGTGACTTTGAACATGGCATGGTTGTTGGCGGCAGATGGGCTGGGATTTTCACGCCACAACCATCTCTCGGGTTTACAGAGAATGGGGGGGGGGAGAAAATATCCAGTGAGCGGCAGTTGGGTGGAGGAAAATGCCTTTTTGAGGTCAGAGGAGAATGAGGAGACCGGTTTGAGATGATAGGAAGGCAACAGTAACTCAAATAACCACTCGTTATACCCAAGGTATGCAGAATACCATCTCTGACTGCACAACACATCCAACCTTGAAGCAGATGGGCTACAGTAGCAGAAGACCACAGCGGGAGCCACTCCTGTCAGCTAAGAACAGGAAACTGAGGCTACAATTGGCACAGGGTCACCAATCTTGGACAACAGAAGATTGGAAAAACGTTGGCTGGTCTGATGGGTATGGATTTCAGCTGCGACAATCAGATGGTGGGGTCAGAATTTGGCGCATGGATCCATCCTGCCTTGTATCACCGGTTCAGGCTGGTGGTGGGGGTGTAATGGTGTGAGGGATGGGGTATCACCGGTTCAGGCTGGTGGTGGGGGTGTAATGGTGTGAGGGATGGGGTATCACCGGTTCAGGCTGGTGGTGGGGGTGTAATGGTGTGAGGGATGGGGTATCACCGGTTCAGGCTGGTGGTGGGGGTGTAATGGTGTGGGGGATGGGATATCACTGGTTCAGGCTGGTGGTGGGGGTGTAATGGTGTGGGGGATGGGATATCACTGGTTCAGGCTGGTGGTGGGGGTGTAATGGTGTGGGGGATGGGATATCACCGGTTCAGGCTGGTGGTGGAGGTGTAATGGTGTGGAGGATGGGGTATCACTGGTTCAGGCTGGTGGTGGGGGTGTAATGGTGTGGGGGGTGGGATATCACCGGTTCAGGCTGGTGGTGGGGGTGTAATGGTGTGGGGGATGGGATATCACTGGTTCAGGCTGGTGGTGGGGGTTTAATGGTGCGGGGGATGGGATATCACCAGTTCAGGCTGGTGATGGAGGTGTAATGGTGTGGGGGATGGGTATCACCGGTTCAGGCTGGTGGTGGAGGTGTAATGGTGTGGGGGATGGGGTATCACCGGTTCAGGCTGGTGGTGGGGGTGTAATGGTGTGGGGGGATGGGATATCACCGGTTCAGGCTGGTGGTGGGGGTGTAATGGTGTGGGGGATGGGGTATCACCGGTTCAGGCTGGTGGTGGAGGTGTAATGGTGTGGGGGATGGTGTATCACCGGTTCAGGCTGGTGGTGGGGGTGTAATGGTGTGGGGGGATGGGATATCACCGGTTCAGGCTGGTGGTGGGGGTGTAATGGTGTGGGGGATGGGGTACCTGAGTATTGTTGCTGACCATGTCCATCCCTTTATGACTACAGTGTCCCCATCTTCTGATGGCTCCTTCCAGCAGGATAATGCACCATGTCACAAAGCTCCAATCATCTCACCACTGGACAATGAGGTCCCTGTACTCCAATGGCCTCCACACTCACCACATCTCATCCAATAGAGCACCTTTGGGATTTAGTGGAATGGGAGATTGGCATCATGGATGTGCAGCCGACAAACCTACAGCAACTGTGTGATGTTATCATGTCACTATGAAGCAAAATCTCTGAGGAACATTTCCAACACCTTGTTGTATCTATGCCACCAAGAATGAAGGCAAAAGTGGGTCCAACCCGCTACTAGCAAGGGGGGCCTAATAAAGGGGGTCCAACCCACTACTACCAAGGGGAGCCTAATAAAGGGGGTCCAACCCACTACTAGCAAGGGGGGCCTAATAAAGGGGGTCCAACCCACTACTACCAAGGGGAGCCTAATAAAGGGGGTCCAACCCACTACTAGCAAGGGGGGCCTAATAAAGGGGGTTCAATCCGATAAGTAGCAAGGGGGACACAAAGCAAGGTCCATAAAGACATGGATGAAGGAGTTTGGGGTGGAAGAACTTGATTGACCTGCAAAGAGTCCTGACCTCAACCCGCACACCATTGGAATGAATTAGAGCGGAAATTGCGAGCCAGGCCTTCATGTCCAACATCAGTGCCTGACCTCACAAATGCTCTTCTGGAAGAATGGTCAAACATTCCCATAGACACCCTCCTAAACCTTGTGGATGACCTTCCCAGAAGAGTTGAAGCTGTTATAGCTGCAAAAGGTGGACCAACTCAATATTGAACCCTACAGACGAAGATTGGGATGCCATTAAAGTTCATATGTGTGTGTGTGTGTGTGTGTAAAGGCAGGCGGCCCAATACTTTTGGTACTATAGAGTATATATTTTTTTATCTACTTTGTCAACACATCTAGGCAAATGAATCCAGAACAAAATAATGATTACAATGTATATTTATTAAGTATCATAAAAGGATTGGATGGTATTTAGTTAGCCGCAAGAGTCTGGTCCACCCAGGATCTGAGGGCGGTGACGCGGGCGTAGACGGCTGGGGTGGATGTAGAGCAGGAGGAGCTGCCCCAGGACACAATACCGGCCAGGGTCCAAGCTCCGTTCCTCTGGCACACAAGGGGTCCACCAGAGTCACCCTGAAATGAAAAGAAGAGACGTCACAGGAGAATCCCCTCGCCATGAATATTGTTTTACTTTAAATAGGTTCTGTTGGTCTGAGCTGTGTGCCCCCTACAGTATATGTCCACCCATGAAGTGTATTGATCTACAGCTATGGCACAGAATTAACGATTACGGTAAATCAGCCACCGGTGACTACCAGTCCTGGGTTCATACATGGAAGCAGAAAACAGGGTGATGCTTTCAGCTGGAGACCTCAAAATTTCAGAGAATGTACTAGGCTTAGCTACATGAAGCGTAACAGAAATTTAACTTTGTAAATTTGTTATAATACTAAATTTTTATAGAGCAAGAAGTTCCTAAAAGGAGCTTTTCTGTGCCTGGAGAGTCTCTGCATCCTGAATTCTATATATACATATGGCACCAAGCTATGCCCCACCCTACAGAGCTAAGCTCCACCCCCATCATTCAATAGTCCTGTGCTTAGTCCCTAGATGGAAGTGGATTCTCTAGATTCTCACTAGCGTCTCTAGCAGGTTTCCTTTAGCAATAACGTATACTGGTTTGTAGAAACACCAGCCTGATCCTTCGAGGAGCTGAACCACATGGGCTTGGGATCCCTTAGCCATGGGTTCTGGTTCCCTAGCTAAACAATGGTAGCTAGTAGCAAAAGTCATCGTACCATGCAGGAGGAGACACCGGAGGCACCGGCGCAGATCATGGTGTCCTTGATGTTGGTTCCCCAGTAGCTCTGGCAGTTGGCGGTGGTCAGGAGAGGAAGAGATGCCTGCTGAAGCCTGGATGGGGTGACTTGAACTGAACGTGAGAAAAGGGAGAATGGAAAAGATAGGAAAAATGTGCAACAACCTTATCATCACAGCGGTTCTATGTGGCACTTTGAGTCCCCAACAACTTCCCAACAAAATCACATCTAACTTCTATGATGGCTCGGCCTTATTCCTTCACTGCACTCTAGAGGAGCACAGTACGATCGTTACTGGGCTTATTCCTATACCAAAAGGTCAAAAAGTGTGAAGTCTACAAAAAAACAAACAAGCCATCACATTATAGACACTCCACATTATGTAAAATGTCCTAACAATGTGCCGAAAAAAATAAAAGCCTGAAATGAAAGATATTATACAGTGGCCACGTGACCACAAAGTTTCCTTCCTTCCCAGAGTTCTTCTGCTGGGTGGGTTGGGATTGCAGCTGAAAGATCCACCCATTGACTTGAATAGGCTGTGATTGGCTACTGATCGTCCACTCCCCTGCTCACACACAAATTGCAGCTGATTTGACAGCATAACTTCTACCTGGAGACACTGCCAATCAAGCCTGAGCAGGGCTGGGCAGGGGGCGTGTCATTCTGTGATGTCACAAGCTAACTACTGAACTACAGGCACACTGTGCCATGTTTAACATGGTCAGTACGGAACAGGAGGCCCTTGAATCGGTAGAAGATTGGCACGATCACCAGGTATTTACAGTGCATGCAAAAATAAATACAAATGTCTACTAAAGGAAACAAATAGTGTAGTTATTTAGCTTTACATACATTTTAATATCTCCTCTATGCTTTTTTTGGGGGGCAATTTTGGGTTCAGTGTAGAACATATTTTCATCACAAATGCATTATGTTTTTTGGGGGGTTTATTTTGGCAGAATATCTAATTCCCTTACCGGCAGCACTGGTGTATCCCCATCCGGTGGTGACACATCTTTCTCCTCCATTGAAGACATCAACGGTGGCAGCAAGACACACGGGGGAAATGCGGCTGGTGTAGGTAGCGGGAGTGGCCAGCTTGATCAGGGTGATGTCATTGATGATGGTCTGGGAGTTGTAATTGGGGTGTCTGAAGGCCTGAGAAAAGTTATGTTAGAATGAAATTCCTGGAAATGTAGGTGAATCCAACCTTCATACAAAGACCCTGTAGCTTTTCAATTTTATCTAATAGAGTAGATGATTGACTGTGTAACTTTATGGAAAAAGACAAACGGGGCAGTTACTGTCTATGGCTGATTATCTCTCTATATTGGAAAAAAAAAAACTTACTCTGCCGACAGCAATTCTCTGGGTGGCCTCAGTCGTCAGGGATCGGTCATATGCACCCAGGACCACAGTGTGGGCAGTTCTGGATGGAAGAGAAAAATGGTCATTAGTTTCCATAAGGCTGATTTGATATTTCAGATGTCCCCTCTAATATTTAATCTCAGAATTCTTCACAGACCAGAACGTTTCTCAGCACTTTCTAAATTTATACCTGAAAATCAACAAGGGTGTAAACCAGGTCTATAAACCAGAGGCTCTGGGTGTACATTTGGATAAATGGTTCTATATTTAGGTCCCTGAAGACGCATGTTGATGACGAAACATTGGGCGACGTCAGAGACTGGAGACGCAGGTCGCTGTTGGACGGTGACACGGTGGCCATCTTTGTGGTTAGAAGGGCTGGACGCTTCACACTGCTGTATATTAATCTACCAAATGTGAGTTTGTTTTACTATCAATATATTAAAATATCCTTGGTTATGGAGTTTGCGCAATGAGCGTTTTCTTTTTACTTCCCATGTACCACGGTTCTTGAGGTGGCTCACGCCCACTGGATCATACTTGGTTCAATATCTTGTTGTAAGGAGGAACCCCTAAGTTTTCCATCTAGTCTAGAGGGATATGAATATGTTGATGCCACTTTAACAGAGGATCGTTGGTTTACCCTTAGAAGATTGCCTTTGCTATCTGTTTACAACTTACGTGTATAGCCAATACACTGATGGTAAGGGTCAGTTTGTTCGGGTGATGGTGATGGTGTTCCTATCCCTTTCCGAGTTTTCCTTCATTGTGGATCTTGGTTAACAGAGGGTTCCTTATTTCCTTATGACGGAGAAGGATCCCTTTTGCTACATTTTATTCATATTTTGGGACATTATCTTATCATTTATTATTTCTCTGGGACATTATCTTATCATTTATTATTTTTTAGCGCTGCACCTTCTTCTTCAATATATTTAGGATATATCTGGTCTATAGACCAGATGCTCTGGATGGACAGTTGGATAAATGGCTCCTTATTTACTATGTATCTGGTCTATAAACCAGAGGCTCTGGGTGGACAGTTGGAAAAATTTGGCTCTATATTTAGGATGTAGCTGGTCTATAAATCAGAGTCTCTGGATGGACAGTTGGATAAATGGCTCTTTATTTACAATGTATCTGGTCTCTAAACCAGAAGCTCTGGATGGACAGTTGGATAAATGGTTCTATATTTAGGCTGTATCTGGTTTATAAACCAGAGGCTCTGGATGGACAGTTGGATAAATGTCTCTATATTTAGGATGTATCTGGTTTATAAACCAGAGGCTCTGGATGGACTGTTGGATAAATGGTTCTATATTTAGGATGTATCTGGTTTATAAACCAGAGGCTCTGGATAGACAGTTGGATAAATTGTTCTATATTTAGGATGTATCTGGTCTATAAACCAGAGGCTCTGGATGTACAGATTATCAATGAATCATTTGAGTGAACACTGACTTTGCAGTGGAATATTATCATATAAGACTCACGTGACTCCGCAGTGGGCAGCAGTGACAACCCAGAGATTGTTGATCAGAGAACCACCACAGAAGTGGGATCTAGAGCTGGTCTGTAGAGTAAGAAGAATCATCAGATCATTGCTTTATATACAGATCATTTCATCATTTATGTCACAGGCCTGGGCTGGCTATAGAGGGTTCAACGAAGTCTAGCATAACTAATAGGATCTGTGTGCAGTTTTAAGCTCCTTTGGGAAGCTTAGTTTCAGTTTTCACTGTTTGTATGGCTTCTTTCAGACTTGAAGACCACAACATGATGTAACACAGCTGTACGTTGCAAGTGTGAGCACTGTAGGTGATGGCACAAGTCCGATGTACCACCTTCTAAAAATTTACTTTTTTTTATTAGCTAAAATGTGTCTGTGGGTAATTATGAGCTGCTATGGCATTCTTAGCCTTCATATTACTCATCAGGAAGGCCTATTTATAACCAAATTACTGCAGAACATTTACCACGCCTACACATAACAGGCAGAAGGTGGGAAACCGGTATAGATAATAGCTCTGTGTTTGGATACAATATGCAGTGCCTGTGCAAAAATTCCTGCATGCAGCAGGTTGAGTGTGTTTTAAAGGGTGCAGTAATGGGCTCCCACCAGGCCAACCAGCATCTGATAATTGCATTAAAACCCATCAGTAAGGTCTGTTTTAAATCTGAGCAGGGCAGTACATTTAACAGGCTACCTAAAGTGGAAACGGGTATGTACACAAGTTACTGCTCTCTATACTTTGCCTGTAGCAGAATATCTGCATGCAACTGTGTGTTTTATAAGGTGCCGTAATGGGCACCCACCAGGTCCACCTTATCACTGCGTTAAAAACCATCCTTTAAAAACCCTTGGCATAAGTCTGAAGGAAGTCTAAAGTTCCGTGTAGCCAATGCACAATGTCAGAGTGGTCCTTCAGCATATTTGCCAGGTCAATATTATGTAGGGAAAGGACATTAAACCTGGGAACACTAAAAATCAATGCTGTAACATGGACTGTTGTATCTGGGAAATGCTCAGACTGTAAAAATGTGAAAATGATTTACATCACAATAATATGTGACGTTCTGAAATCTCTAGTTTTGTCTATAATAGAAGCTGTTTGACAAAGAGTAACAAGGAAGAAATGTTTGGTCGTACCTGCAGAGACACCTGCCAGGGCCAAGATCCAGAAACGGCATTCTCACCGTTCACAATCCTAGCATAGCCAGAGATAATGGGCTTGATTGCGGGAACACCGCAGCCTGGGGAAAACATAAATATTAACTGTTAGCAAATTTATACTGACACAATGTCGTATTTGAATTTATTTTTCCTTATATATGGATGACGTTATATTGATTAGAATTTTAACTTTCTTTTATTACTTTTAGCTCTATAACCCTACAGAAAATAATAAGACATACCATAACTTTTTTAGTTTTGTATAAAGTAAAAATGAACTCCCCTGACAGTTTATTGTTTACTTCCCTTGCCCTATTGGGGAGATATATCTACGCTTTTGGCTCTAGAGATTCAACAGGAAGTGAAATCCCTACAAAGCAAGATGAATTGCCCTTTTAGAAAACTGTCAGGAGAAAAGGATTCCCCTTTGGAAGGTTTACCCTCACCCGTTTGTTTTGGTGACAACTGGTGGATCTCCTATCTCTATATGTCTTGGTGTCAATGGAAAGAGAGAATATCCCCAATGGGGACACAGGTGTTTTGATCCTTCCCTACTATATCCAAAAAGAAAAAAAGAATTTGGTTTTTAAAAAAACTCTTTAAAAATGTTATTTATATATTATATATCATGCAAAGTGCGATAAAAGCATTATCTTGTATTAGTTTTAAATTCTTTAATGTGATACGGAGATAAAGTCGATGATTTCCGGTTGGCTTCCATTACGTTTTATGAACTTTGCTTTGTTATAGTCTATGTTTTTGGTTCTTGGTGATGGAAATAGTGGAGGGTCTGAGGGATGAAACATATCAGGAGAGACTTCAGGAACTTAGTAGGTACAGTCTGGAGGAAGGAAGGGAAAATATGGTCTTGATTGGAACCTTAAAATGCATGAAGGGTTTGAATAAAATTGAGGAGGTTTATTAAGAGGCTAAGATACTGGACACTGGGATGTGACCTCAAACTAGCAGGAGGAAAGTTCAAGACTAATTATTCTTGGGACAAATTAGATCTATACAAAACGGGTAAAAAAAATATAATTTAAAAACTTAAACAGAAAGGACAGACTTGATAGAGCTGGTCTATTTGAACTGGTCATGTCACTTGGTATTTTTCTGCCATCACTACCCTCTTTTGAAATTAAAAAAAGCCTAAAAACACAAGACAAATGTACAGGAGGAATGTCAGTACTCACCATAAGCTCCACTAAGGAGGGCTAGGCAGGAAAGGAACCACAGCATTGCCATTTTGCTACAAATCAAGTTCGACAAAAAATGGACAAGATTGTCTGGGTTATATACACCCAATCCACCAATCAGGTGAGAGCTTGTCTGCGATAAGGACAATTTTAGCTCTCCATATCAGGACACCCTAATCAAACTATAATATATATATTTTTTTTTAACCTTAGCCTTGAGATGTAAGGTAACAGGTGTCAGAGGAGCCACCACTTGGCAAGGCTCCCACGGAATATTTATTTAATGCTACGTGAAATTATTCATTCAACATATTGATAGGTCATTTACTTGCATTACAAAAAAAAGAAAAACAGAAGTTTTAAAAGGGAATTACAAAAAGTATATTTTAAATTACAAAAAAAAAAAAATAAGAATCTCATTTCTGGAACTGTGGTTTATGAAGTTTTATGAATTCAACACTAGAGTTGGGTGAACGGTTCAGGCCCAGCAAAAGCTTGGGCTGAACATCGCCTGTTCGCCCGTTTGGCGAACACCCGAATTTGCAGGGTACTCGGCGGGATGTTTGCTGCTCAGTGCATTCTAAGCCCTGATTGCCCAATCAGGGCACAGTGAATAGCTGGTTGTTAAGAGTGCTGCCAGGAAGCCAGCCGCCATGTCCTTAACAATGGATGAGTCATAAGCTGTCAACGAGCTTCTCAATGACAGCTGAATGAAAAAAAAAATATATTTCTGGTAATTGAAAACAGTGAAGAAAAATGGTGTGGGGGTCCCCCCAATCCATACCAGGCATATTGGGTCTGGTATGGATTTTACGGGGGAACCCCACGCCAAAAAAAAAATGGCGTGGGGTCCCCCCAAAATCCAAGCATGCAGCCTGGCAGGCCAGAAAAGGGGTGGGGGGGGTGAGCGGATGAGCGAGTGCCCCTCCACTCCTGACCCATACCAGGCCACATGCCCTCAACATGGGGGGAATGCTTTGGGGCAGGGGGGGCTCTGAGAGAAGGCCTGGCTTGCAGTCTCCACTCTAATTCATCCCAGAGGTGTTCTATTGGGTTGGAGTGAGGACTCTATGCAGGCCAGTCAAGTTTCTCTACCCCCAAACTCGCTCATCCATGGCTTTATGGACCTTGCTTTGTGCACTGGTGCGCAGTCTTGTTGGAACAGGAAGGGGCAATCCCCAAACTGTTCCCACATAGTTGGGAGCATGAAAATGTCCAAAAAGGTATGCTGATGTCTTAAGAGTTCCCTTCACTGGAACTAAGGGGCCAAGCCCCTGAAAAACAACTCCACACCATAATCCTCCCTCCACCAAATGAATTGGTCCAGTATAGATTTTTAAAAAATTGGCGTGGGGATCCCCTCCAAATCCATACTAGAAGGGCCTGGTATGGACCTGGGGGGGAACCCCACGCTGTTTTTTTTTCACAATTTTTTTTTAAGCCGGCAATTCTTTTTTTTTACATTCAGCGGAGAAGCCTGCCGACAGCTGATGACTCATCGGTTGTTAAGGATGCGACGGCCGGCTTCCCAGCCCCCTCCTTAGTAACCAGTTATACACAATGAATGCGAAGCTAAAAAAAACCCCACAAATCGCAAAACGCAAATCGCAGCAAAATTGCGTCACAATTTTGTATTTGTACTTGCGTTTTGTTTGCGGGTCCATTGAAGTCTATTACATGCAAAATGCTGCATTTTGCATGAAAAAAAGTCCCCGGCCCTTTCCAAAAACGCAGAGGCACAAAAATGCATTGATGTGAACATGTTCCATAGGAACCCATGTTAAAAAATTTCCCTGAATTTCTGCAAAATGCATCAAAAAACGCATTAGTGTGAATCGAGCCTAAAACTCCCTTCTTAAGCAAACCAATTTTCAGCTTTCAGCGCTCTCACAATTTGATTGACAATTACTCATTCATGAACACTGCACCCATATGAAATGTTTGTCCTTTTTTTTACACAAATAGAGCTTTCTTTTGGTAGTTTTTAACTACCACTGGGTTTTTTTATTTTTTGCGCTATAAATGAAAAAAGACCGAAAATGTTGTAAAAAAATTAATTTTTCTTCGTTTCGATTATAAAATTTTGCAAATTAGTAATTTTTCTTCATAAATTTGGGCCAAAATTTATACTGCTACATATCTTTGGTAAAAATAACCCAAATCGGTGTATATTATTTGGTCTTTGTGAAAGTTATAGAGTCTACAATCTATGGTGCCGATCTCTGAAAATTGATCACACCTGATGCACTGACGGCCTATCTCATTTCTTGAGACCCTAACAAGCCAGGAAAGTACAAATAACCTCCGAATTACCCCTTTTTGGAAAGTAGACATTCCAAGGTATTTAGTAAGAGGCATGGTGAGTTTTTTGAAGCTGTAATTTTTTCCCACAATTCTTTGCAAAATGAAGATTTTTTTTTCTTTTTTTTTTCACAAAATTGTCATAATAAAATAATAATAAGTTATTTCTCACACACAGCATATGCATACCACAAATTACACCCCAAAATACATTCTACTACTCCTCCTGAGTATGGTAATGTCACATGTGTGAGACTTTTTCACAGCCTGGCCACATACAGAGGCCCAACATACAAGGAGCACCATCAGGCATTCTAGGCACATACAGTAAATTGCACATCTAATTTCTAGACGGAAAATGTGTGATAGGACCTTGTTGTCGGAAATTCCGACCGTGTGTAGGCTCCATCACACATTTTCCATCGGTTTTTCCGACACACAAAGTTTGAGAGCAGGCTATAAAATTTTCCGACAACAAAATCCGTTGTCGGAAATTCTGATCGTGTGTACACAAATCCGACGGACAAAGTGCCACGCATGCTCAGAATAAATAAAGAGATGAAAGCTATTGGCTACTGCCCAGTTTATAGTCCCGACGTACGTGTTTTACGTCACCGCATTCAGAACGATCGGATTTTCCGACAACTTTGTGTGACCGTGTGTATGCAAGACAAGTTTGAGCCAACATTCGTCGGAAAAAATCCTAGGATTTTGTTGCCGGAATGTCCGAACAAAGTCCGACCGTTTGTACGGGGCATTACACTTTTGAAGGCCCTGGAGCACCAGGACAATGGAAACACCAAAAAAAATACCCCATTTTGTAAAGCAAGCATGCCAACATTTATTCTATGATGCATAATGAGTCTTTTTAACATGCTATTTTTTTCCACAAGTGTTTGTGTGGAAAGAAAATGAAAACGCATTTTTTTTTACACAGTTGTCCATTTATAAGATATTTCCAACACATGTCATGTACATGGCAAAAATTACACCCCAAAATACATTCTGCTACTCCGCCTCAGTATGGTGATACCAAATGTGTGAGACTTTTACACAGCCTGGCCACATACAGAGGCCCAACAAGCAGGGAGCACCATCAGGTGTTCTAGGAGCATAAATTACACATCTCATTTGACTACCTATTACACTTTTGTGAGACATTGATGGGCACTGTAGTGGCATGGATGTGGCACGGATGAGCACTGATGTGGCATGTATGAGTACTGATGTGGTATGGATGAGGCACAGATGAGCACAGATGTGGCATGGATGAGCAGGAATGAGCCATGGATGAGCATAGATGAGCCATGGATGGGCACGGATGAGCCATGGATGAGCATGGATGAGCCATGGGTGGGCATGGATGGGCACGAATGAGTCATGGATGGGGATGGATGAGCATGGCTGAGCATGGCTGGGGATGGATGAGCCATGGGTGGGCATGGATGGGCACGGATGAGCACTGATGTGGCATGTATGAGCACTGATGTGGCATGGATGAGGCACGGATGAGCACAGATGTGGCATGGATGAGCACGAATGAGCCATGGATGAGCATAGATGAGCCATGGATGGGCACGGATGAGCCATGGATGAGCATGGATGAGCCATGGGTGGGCATGGATGGGTACGAATGAGTCATGGATGGGGATGGATGAGCATGGCTGAGCATGGCTTGGGATGGATGAGCCATGGGTGGGCATGGATGGGCCCAGATGAGCCATGGATGGGGATGGATGAGCCATGGATGGGGATGGATGAGCCATGGATGAGCATGGCTGGGCATGGATGGGCATGGGTGAGCATGGATGGGCATGGCTGGGCATGGATGAGCATGGCTGGACATGGATGAGCATGGATGGGCATGGATGGCTAGGGCTGGACATGGCTGGGCATGGATGAGCATGGCTGGACATGGCTGGGCATGAATGAGCATGGCTGCACATGGATGAGCATGGCTGGGCATGGATGAGCATGGCTGAGCATGGATGGGGATGGATGAGCATGGATGGGAATGACTGGGCATGCATTAGCATGGCTGCGCATGGATGAGCATGGATGGGCATGGATGAGCATGTCTGGGCATAGATGAGCATGGTTGGGTATAGCTGGGCATTGATGAGCATGGCTGGGCATGGATGAGCATGGCTTGGCATGGATGAGCATGGCTGGGCATGGATGGGCAGAGATCAGTGATGTAGGCACTTCAGATCCAGCCCACAGCTCTGCTGCACCCGGCTCCTTCTCTCCTCGTGCACTGTACTGATCGGTGCAAGGAGAGGGGAGGAGCTGAACTGGACATGCTTCGGTCTGTTGACAACTGATCACTCCGTCATTGGACAGAGTGATCATGTGGTAAAGGGCCACTGTCATTGGCCCTTTATCCCGTTCCTTGACACGCCGGGTCACGGACATACCCGGCTTTCCAAGCTAGACCAATATAATTATGTAAAACTTCCATACCTGGAATTCAGCTTTAAATACCTTTGAAAGGATTCATGAACATTTTAAGGAAACCTGTAGTAATATAATATGGAGTGTGCCATTGCTTACCCCCAACTCTGAAGAGACTTTTATTCCTGGTTGTCATGCAGATCTCATGGCTTCAGATGAGTTACTGACCAGGAAAAAGTAAGTACTCCAGAAGTTCTGACCGAGGAGGTAATGGGAAGTATCCAAACCTCATAATACACGTCAATACCAATGAGAAAGTTTGGGGATGATGGAAGGTCTTCAACATAATCTGAAGTAATTAGGAGCCAGACTTAAATCTAAGACCTCCAAACATTTTAAGAACTGTTGAAAGGATAGGAAGTATAAAGAGGTGAATAAGTGATGACAACAAGTTGGTGAAGAAAGGGGTTGGGTTGGAGAACTAGAAGCTGCAGCTTCTATGCTAGAGATGGGCTACATCCTAATAGAGAAGAGTTAAAATAAACAAAAGCCTACAAACAGCAAAATCATCTGAAATCAACTTTATTAGGAACCCTAAAAGTTAATGTTAGAAATTAGGCTTAAGTGTTTAAGTCTATATGGCTGCTAAGCTAAGACTAGGGCTATTTAGGATAAAACGCATTGACAAGTGTAGTATTCCTGCTGTAAGTGAACATGATTAGCCACATTTTCCTGGATAGTAGTATACAATTTATAGTCTTTCTCTTGGCTCTTCAGGGTTGTTGTTGTTAATAGCTGCTGCCACTGGGTTTCACTGGCACTTGTGGCAATAGGCAAGGGAGCTGTAACAATTTTTGGGTTATGAATATTTATGTCTTCCTGGCCAAAAACTAGGAGGCACATGGCCGGTGGTGCATGCTGGGGGGCGATATAAATATTTGGGAAGTGACCGTGTAAGTTTTATTTCATCATGGATTGGCTAGGCCAGAAGCCTGTTTGGGCCTGCTGGAAGGCAACATGATTTAATATCATATTTCTGGAGTTTCTTTCTGGTTGATACAACCAAGCCTTTGCTTTCTTTGGGGCGGTCTGGAATGTCTTTGTAGCATATCAGAAAGAAGAGATCAGGCCTCCATCAAGGCTGAACAATGCTTGGCTCTGGACCGGCTATTTTTATATGGCTATGCAAGCAACACTGAAAGGGTCCATAACTGACAAGATGATTGATGAATGTCCTGCTACAGAAGATCAAAGGCATTGAAGATTGACATGGACAATGCTGCCCCTAGAGAACAATACAGCAGGACGGACAGTAATATAATATATTGAGGAGGACTGCCCCATAAGTACTGTGATTTGTCAAAAGTCTAGATGGGATAGCAATGGGATTGGGTCTGGATGGTATATGATTGAAGTATAGAAGGACTGAACGAGCCAGAGAGCTTCCTCTCTCTACCCTTTTCCACTCTTGGCTTGTGCCTGAGGCGCATGGCTTGCTCTTTTGCCATCTGAGCCCAGCTGATGAAACAAAATCTCGAGGAAAGCATTGTGATAAGTATCTTTGATGTTCTTGTATTATATGTTTTGGTGTTATATGCTTTATAATATCTTTCTTTTGTACTTTCATGTTAGCGTTTTCTTATTCTCTTGGGAAATAAATAAGACTTTGTTTTATTAAGCAGTGTGCTTGGTTCCATAGCTAACCTTGTATTATTGTGAAATCGACAGTAACATGTGATCAGAGTTTTAATAGACTAGCTAACGATGGGAGTAGACAAGTTAATAAATAGGTGCAATAGATAGAGGGAATCCGTAACCACCCTTGAATAATATTTATTGTAACAATTACTTCAGGGCCTAACACAATATCCTTCAGTTGTCCTGCCTGGTGGAGGGGGGCATAGCATCCAAGGTGGAGAACTAGGGAAGAAAGTCCTACTGGAGGGGGATGGTGTCTGTCCTTGGAGGATCCAAGGTACCCTCTGGGATGGAGGAGAAGAGTTGCAGAGTAGGGCACTCATGTTGCTGGAGGTATCTGAAGCCTTAACCCTTTCTCCCTATGGGCCAAAGCAATAAAACCTTAGAGAAAGGCTAAAGTGACTCATGCATGCCCTTTGTTGTTGCAATTCATCACCAAACCCATAGATCCACCCTGGGGTATTGTTCAGCCTCCCCCTTCGTTGGAGGTTTTCCTTTCCCCCAGTCAGGGGGGTCGCTACACATGACTTCTGAAGTGAGCCTTTTGCATTTCCAATAAATTTTGTTTGCTTTTTGGGGATTGGGGGTGTGTTGGCTTCTACATGCTCAATCTTGTATTTGGCTAGAAGAAAAGAGTTTTGCAGTGCACCATATGAACAGAGACTTTGGCTGAATTGGAGGTACAGGCAACACTAATGGGAGAAAAAAAAGGTTAGTAGATCAAAGAAGATTCATATTCAATTTGTGTAATACACGGTTAAATGTAACCTTCATTTTATCATGTTTAATCTAGGTTCATAGTTGAGGGTGGGATAGAAATTCAAAAGCAGAAAAGGCAGAGGACTTAGGTAATGGGACAAAAAAAAGTTGATGAAGACAATGACAACATGGAATCCATATGGGTAAATAGTGTATATACTGCATATGGTGGAAGCCATAACTGTAATGTTCTCATAGGAGTTTGTTATAAGCCAGCTCACATAAATGATACTGCTGAAGTTCATCATCATCATGAAACAACCAGAAATACAGTTCTTATTATGACTGAATCCAACCATATGGACATCATTTGTGAGACTTCTAGTAAAGGACATCTATTTGTATCCACTTTTACCCCGGCGGCGTGGCACAGCACTAAAACACCCCCCGGGCGGTCCGGCACTTACTCACGGGGCTGTGCTATTCTCTCCTCTTCTCCACGGCGGCTTCAATGTCGACTCCGCCAGCAGCTTCCTCCGCCATGTGTCTCCTCTTCCGCCAAAGCACTAGACATCCAATAGGATCACCTGAGGCTTTGGCCAATCTGGAAACCGGTCTCACAGACCTGCCTCCCGATTGGCGGTGAGGAACTTTAGTGTAAAAATAGCGAAAATTCATTTGCCATGGTCACACAACTGGGTAGCCTCGGAGTGCAATGCTCTGCACTTCAAGGCCACCCTTATTTGAAGCTTATTAGAGCATCTGGCTCTAATCAGGTGCTTCAAAAATACACCTACCCCGCATTGAAATCCATGGTCCGGCGCCACTGATATGTAGATCAGGGGGCCGGACGCATGGACGGGGGGGGGGGGGCAGCACCTGTGCACCCTCTATGGATTGGCTGCTACTGGTGCAGACAGTGTCATCACTGATTACATGTGGGAACCCCAGCAGAGGTCTGCATCCAGGGCCAATCACTCTTAGGTGATTTGTAAGTGATTATGTGTGAGCGGCCACAATTAGTTGTGGGAGCTCTCAGCCTCCCATTGATTTCAATAGGGACTGCCTCCTACATGTAATTGCTGGGAGCCTCCACTGGGATTCTTGCATGTAATTAGTGACAGCCTATTTTGCAAGTGTGAATGGGGCCTTAGTGATGAGTGAACTTGGCAAAGTTCAGTTTGCTAAACGTTCTCTGAACCCTTTGGGGAGTTTACAAATACAGAACCTAGTGGCAAAGCCAATGTAGCACCAATATTAAAAAAAGGCACAAAATACAACACTGGGAATTACAGACCAGTTAGCCTAACATCAATAGTATGTAAACTCTTGGAGGGGATGATAAGGGACTATATACAAGATTTTAGTAATAAGAATGATATCATTAGCAGTAATCGGCATGGATTCATGAAGAATCGTTCTTGCCAAACCAATCTATTAACCTTCTATGAGGAGGTGAGTTGCCATCTAGATAAAGGAAGGCCCGTAGACGTGGCGTATCTGGATTTTGCAAAAGCATTTGACACAGTTCCCCATAAACGTTTACTGTACAAAATAAGGTGCGTTGGCATGGACCATAGGGTGAGTACATGGATTGAAAACTGGCTACAAGGGCGAGTTCAGAGGGTGGTGATAAATGGGGAATATTCGGAATGGTCAGGGGTGGGTAGTGGGGTTCCCCAGGGTTCTGTGCTGGGACCAATCCTGTTTATTTTGTTCATAAATGATCTGGAGGATGGGATAAACAGTTCAATCTCTGTATTTGCAGACGATACTAAGCTAAGCAGGGCAATAACTTCTCAGCAGGATGTGGAAACTTTGCAAGAAGATCTGAACAAATAAATGGGGGGCCAACTACATGGCAAATGAGGTTTAATGTAGAAAAATTTAAAATAATGCATTTGGGTGGCAAAAATCTGAATGCAATCTATACACTGGGGGGAGAACCTCTGGGGAATCTAGGATGGAAAAGGACCTGGGGGTCCTAGTAGATGTTAGGCTCAGCAATGACATGCAATGCCACGCTGCTGCTAACAAAGCAAACAGAATATTGGCATTAAAAAGGGGATCAACTCCAGAGATAAAACGATAATTCTCCCGCTCTACAAGACTCTGGTCCGGCCACACCTGGAGTTTGCTGTCCAGTTCTGGGCACCAGTCCTCAGGAGGGACGTACTGGAAATGGAGCGAGTACAAAGAAGGGCAACAAAGCTAATAAAGGGTCTGGAGGATCTTAGATATGAGGAAAGGTTGTGAGCTCTGAACTTATTCTCTCTGGAGAAGAGACGCCCGAGAGGGGATATGATTTCATTGTATAAATACCGGACTGGTGACCCCACAATATACAAATACCGGACTGGTGACACCACAATAGGGAGAAAACTCTTTCGTGGAAGGGAGTTTAACAAGACACGTGGCCACTCACTAAAATTAGAAGAAAAGAGTATTAACCTTAAACTATGTAGAGGGTTCTTTACTGTAAGAGCAGCAAGGATGTGGAATTCCCTTCCACAGGCGGTGGTCTCAGCGGGGAGCATCAATAGTTTCAAAAAACTATTAGATAAGCACCTGAACGACCGCAACATACAGGGATATATAATGTAATACTGACATATAATCACACATAGGTTGGACTTGATGGACTTGTGTCTTTTTTCAACCTCACCTACTATGTAACTATGTAACCCCATTGAACCCCATTTCCACAACTTTCTAGATTCCCAGCATGCTTTGCAGCTTCTCCTCTACTGTTTCTTTTGATTTCTAAGGATTACATATCCCATAGTACTATGCAGCCTGCAAGCAGTGATTCCTGTACTGACTCCACCTCCTGAAACTCCCACTCTCAGCACCTCTGTTGCTCAGAAGGCAGGCTCTGTGAAAGATGTGACACAGCAGTGCCTACTAACAGGGCATAGTGACTATGTGTGACAGAATTCGAGAAAGTGAGTGTATCGAGATCTTCACAAAGTTTACAAACCTCAAGATTGTTCAGGGTAATAGGAGAAGGCTAGAAGTATTACAGATACCATGAGGAAATGCATATATAGTGCCTTAAAATATGTATTCATACCCCTTGAGATTTCCCACATTTCCCACACAAAGTGGCACATAATTGTGAAGTGGAAGGAAAATGATAAATCATACAAATAAATATGTGAAAAGTGTGGGGGGAGGGGCATTTGTATGGCGCCCCCCCGCAGTCAATACTTTGTAGAACCCCTTTCTCTGCAATTACAGCTACAAGTCTTTTTGGGGGTGTCTCTACCAACTTTGCACATCTAGAGAGGGACATTTTTGCCCATTCTTCTTTGCAGAATATCTCAAGCTCTGTCAGATTGGATGGAGAGCGTCTGTGAACAGCAATTTCCTGTCGCATCATGGCAGCATACACTTTGGGTTGTGACTCCGCCCCCACAACCTGATAGGACTACATAGCTATAAGTTGTAGAGATGGCCCCTGCCCAGTATTCTCTTATTTTTCCTCACCTGAAGGACTGAACATATCAGAAGCACCCCCTTACCGAATTCGCCCCAGCCAGGTTCTAGCCTCTCCTGGGTGGAAGTCCTTACCTGTACAGCCTCTAAACGAGCTAGATGGAAGGAGCCCCGCTCTGGTGATCTCGGGAGTATAAGCCTTAAACAGGCTTAGTTGTTGTGCAGCGGTCGCCATGCCTCCTTTTTTCACTTTGTGTCTTTCTCCCTCTTTGCTGGGCTCTGTGGTCCCTCTGTGCCTCCCTACAGGCTTCCCGGGCGTCTCGGCGCTTCCGCGCATGCGCGGTGCGCGCCGTCAGGGCGTCCTTTCGATTTTGCCAGTTTCCAAGATGGCGCCGGGCGCCTCGCGCCGCTACTGCGCATGCGCGAGCGGGTCGTGACCTCGGCGGCCATGGCGGCAAATTTAAAAGCCCTGTTTGTCATTTCTGAGCTCTCCTTGCTTCCTGGAAGACTTCTGACTGCTGTATTTTGAACTTCTGCATTCCTAAAGCTCCCTCTTTCTCTGGGTAAGTGTCTAATACTTATGCACTGTTTTGTGGGACCTGGTTGCATGTTCTTACCTTACTATACCTTTCTCAGGTATTCACCTTCCTCTCCTATGGAGGCCGCTGCCCCAGCAGATCACCACCAGCCTAATAGGTAAGGGGGGGGGATTCCAGCGGTAAGTAGAGAAGATTGAAAAAGAGAGCAGGACCGTACTAATGCTACCTAATTGGTCAGCCCTGTCAGGTCCGCAAGATCATCTAAATCAGGACGAAGAGAATCTTCGCACAGGAGAAGCCGCTCCGGCCATAGACGCAGCCGCTCACGCGGAAGAAGCCGCTCAGGCCGCAAGGGGAGTCGCAGACGGAGTCGATCCCACTCAAGGCATAGCCGTTCCTACCGCAGGAGATCCCCTGCACGAGGACACCAATCCTCTACGCACCCTTCCCGCCCAGCCGGGAACGCTTGCTGGGTATGTGGGGCCACGGCCCTCCCAGACAAACTAGCCTGCCGCAAGTGCATAGATGAAGCCACCAGGGAGAAAGAGCCGGATTCCATAGAACCCACTGGAGTCTCTACTCCCCAGGTCTCGACTCCTGATGTGGAGTTTACGGTCTATAGCACCTCACCCACCATTCCCAGTGCATCAAGAGAGCAAGAACTACCGTCGGATGATGAGGAGCCGGAAGCTTCAGCTGGCTTTGATTTTGCGCTCATAGAACCGTTCATCAGATCGGTTAAGGAAGCGATTAACTGGGAGGAGCTTGAGGAGACACAGCCTAAACAGAGGAAATATTTCCCAAACCTCAAGAAGGTTCCGGAGGCTTTCCCATTCATCGACGAGTTAGAGGAGCTCATTAAGGAGGAGTGGCAGAATCCGGAAAAGAAGTTCAGTCTGTCCAACAGACTTACCAAACTGTACCCTCTCAAGGAACCCAAAGTATCTCCTTTACTTTCTCCTCCAGTAGTGGATGCATCTTTGATGCGTCTAGCCAGGCACGTGACGCTCCCCATTGAAGATGCAGTAACGTTCAGAGACGTGCTTGACAGGAAGGTGGATACAGACCTTAAGAGAGCTTACCTGTTCGCAGGAGGCGCCTGCAGGCCAGCGGTGGCATTAGCGGCGGTTGGGAAAGCTATCTCCAACTGGTCCTCAGCTACAGCGAGGCTCGTCACTGAGGGCGCAGATCAAGAACAGATCACTAAGGCCTTACAAGAACTTAGCCTTGCGGGAGATTTCGTGGCGGAGGCTTCCGTAGATACTATCAGATCCACCTCAAGGTCTATGTTAGCCTCTGTAATGGCCAGAAGGGCGCTATGGCTTAAACCTTGGTCGGCTGACCCCGCCTCGAAGTCAAACTGGTGCAGGATTCCGTATGATGGGGTGAACCTCTTTGGAGCAAAGCTGGATACCGCAATCTCTAAAGTAACAGGCGGGAAGTCGGGTCTCATACCATCGGACAGAAGGCCGAAACAACAAAGGCCACCTCCCTTTAAACGTAACCTTCCGGAAAGATATAGGGATGCGAAATCCTATAGACCCGGGAAGGAATACAGAAGGAGCTGGAAGAACCCCCAGACGTCCTTCCTTAAGTTCCAGAAACCCAAGACCCCTGCCTCCAATGACCAGAAGTCCTTTTGAAGGTTCGCCCGCCCAACCAGCGGTAGTGGGGGCCAGACTCACAAAGTTCAGGTTGGTCTGGGCGGGAATGATAAAAGACCCATGGACGGTGTCCACCATTCATTTCGGTCACAGGTGGGCATTCAGAGGTCGTCCTCCAAGAGACCAATTCTGCTCAACCAGACTTCCTCCTTCTCAAGAGAAAAGACTATCCCTAGTCCAGTACATCCAAGAGTTGCTCCAGAAACAAGCAATAGTGGAGGTTCCGCCATCCCAAAGAGGCAAAGGTTTCTACTCCCCACTTTTCTTAGTGAAAAAGAAATCAGGGGACCTTCGTCCAGTCTTGGACCTAAAAAACTTCAACCGGTCGATACGGTTAGAAACATTCAAGATGGAAAGCCTTCAATCAATCCTCCAAGCAATAAACTTGGGAGATTGGATGCTGTCAATCGACCTCCAGGACGCGTATTTGCATATCCCTATCCATTCCGAGTTCCAAAAATTTCTCCGGTTTACCCTAAATCATCGGCACTTCCAATTCCGAAGCCTTCCGTTCGGGATCTCTACCGCACCCAGGACGTTTACAAAAGTCCTATTACCTGTAATAGCCCACCTGAGAGAAAACGGGCTGAGGGTCCACCATTACCTGGACGACATCCTACTTCTCTCAGACAGCCAGGACTCTCTTGTCCTTCACAGGGAAATCCTGGTCTCCACATTACAGTCCCTAGGGTGGCTGATAAATTGGAAGAAGAGCAACATCCATCCCACACAGAGAATGGTCTTTCTGGGGGCCGAATTGGACACAAGGGAGAATACGGTGGAACTTCCGGGGGAAAAAATCCCTCCTCTATTTCAAAAGGTGAAAAGGGCAATCTCCACTACAATGCTCCCGGCCAGGACCTGTCTCAGTATCCTGGGCTCCCTAGCTTCCACCATTCCAATGGTCCAATGGGCGCAGTGGAACTCGAGGCCTCTTCAGATCTCCTTCCTACGTCAGTGGAGGGGCACATCAATGTCCCAACCAATCCTCATCTCTCAGGAGGTAAAGCAATCGTTGATGTGGTGGGTACGTCCTCACAACTTGAGAAGATGCAGGCATATAGTCACTCCCTATCAAGAAACCGTGACCTCAGATGCCAGTCTACAGGGATGGGGAGCCCACTATCAGGACCTTGCGGCTCAGGGTCGTTGGCCTTTCAGGGCACAGGATACAGTGTCGAACGTTCTGGAGATGAGAGCAGCGTTCCAGGCTCTCCTGGCCTTCAGTTCTCACTTGAGGAGGAAGCACGTCCTCCTGAGGATGGACAACAAGGTGGCCGTTGCCTACATCAACAGGCAGGGGGGCACCAGAAGCAGGTCCATGTTACAGGAGGTCCGTCCTGTTCTGGAATGGGCGCAGCTGAATCTACTGGACCTAAGGGCGGTTTATGTCCCGGGAGTCCAGAACACCTTAGCCGACTCACTAAGCAGAAATTTCCACTCCAACAACGAATGGTCTCTGAGTCCACAAGCCTATGCTCTCATATCCCGAACCTGGGGTCCTCCAGAGATAGACCTAGCAGCAACTCCGGAGAACACAAAGTGTCAGAGATTCCTATCAAGGACACCGTTTCCTTCGGCAGAGGGGACGGACTGCCTCCAACACCCCTGGAACTTTCACCTGGGGTACATTTTCCCCCCGACGCCTCTCATAGCGAGATTCCTCCTGAGGCTCAAGAAGTCAACAGCATTGGTGGTAGCAGTGATCCCTTTCTGGCCGAGGAGGCCATGGTTTACTACCCTCATGCAGCTGAACACGGCAGAGCCTCTGCCTCTCCCATTGACGACAGACCTACTCTCCCAGGGACATCTTCTTCACCCGAACCCGGGGAAGCTACACTTGATGGCCTGGAGACTGAAAGGGCTAGGTACCTAGAGCAGGGCTGTTCCCAGAAGGTGGTGGATACCTTACTCCAGGCCAGAAAGCCTACTACCAACATCACGTACAGAAGAGTTTGGGAAAAATTTGTCTCCTTCTCCCACCAGCAAGGTTGGGACTCGTCCTCCCCGTCGGTGTCTCATATCTTGGAGTTCCTTCAATCAGGCCTAGAGAAAGGCCTTAGGTCAAGCACCCTGAAGGTCCAGGTATCGGCCCTGTCCGCCTTGACAGGAGTTAAATGGGCGCAAGAGCCTCTGGTGGTTCAGTTTCAGAGGGCCTGTCTAAAGCTGAGGCCCCCCAGAAAACCGTCATTCCCGGTCTGGGATCTCTCAATTGTTCTAGAGTCATTATCCAAGGAACCCTTTTTTCCAATGCAGAGCATATCCCTCTGGGATCTAACGCTGAAGGTTTCATTTTTAATAGCCATAACATCGGCGAAGCGAGTGTCAGAAATGCAAGCTCTAATGGTTAGCGAACCATACTTGGTTGTTCTTCCAGACAGGCTAGTCCTAAGGCCTTCGGATCGATTCATCCCCAAGGTGTCCTCATCCTTCCATTTTAACCAGGAGATTAATCTTCCAGCACTCAGCACGGATCAGGGAGACCCTCATCCACTAGATGTTAAGGGTACCGTTATAGAATACCTCTCAGCAACAAAATCCATCAGAAAGTCGGAAAACCTCCTAATCATCCCACATGGTTTCAGGAGAGGTCAAGCGGCATCCTCACGCACCATCGCTTCATGGCTAGTAAAGACCATCAAGAGATCTTACTCACTGAGTAACCATCAAGTACCTAAGGGCTTAAGGGCGCACTCCACCAGGGCAGTGGCAACCTCCTGGGCGGCATATTGTAGAGTCTCGGCGGAGACGATTTGCAGAGCGGCTACCTGGTCCTCCAGGAACACCTTCATGTCTCATTACAAGGTGGATTCCGCCTGCTTATCCACGGTGGATTTCGGAAGATCCGTTATCCAGGCCAATTCCTCTATTATTTGATTAATAAACTTAGTTTGAATTCCCACCCAGTCTTTGCGAGTTACTCCCCAAAGTGTATGCTGCCATGATGCGACAGGAAAACGGAAAATTGTATACTCACCTTTCCGTAATTTTCCTTTCCTGTCGTATCTTCATGGCAGCATACAATCTCCCTCCCGTCTAAGGTGAGATATATATATACGGAGAATACTGGGCAGGGGCCATCTCTACAACTTATAGCTATGTAGTCCTATCAGGTTGTGGGGGCGGAGTCACAACCCAAAGTGTATGCTGCCATGAAGATACGACAGGAAAGGAAAATTACGGAAAGGTGAGTATACAATTTTCCGTTTTTCAAGTCTTGCCACAGATTCTCAATGGGATCTAGGTCTGGACTGTGACTGGGTCATTCTAACACATGAATATGCTTTGATCTAAACCATTCCATTGTAGCTCTGGCTCATTCCTTTTTTCTATATATCAATTTGGATGATGGTACTTTGTTAACCTTTGAATTACAAATTCTATAAGAGGCTCAACTCAATGTAGCTCTGGCTGTATGTTTAGGGTCGTTGTCCTGCTGATCACCAAAACCACTCACAGTATCCCTAATCACCCCAAACCACTCACAGCTGATGGGGACAAGGGCCGCTCCCCCTCTGATGCCACATGAGGTCAGAGGATGGCGGGGTTGCCCGTTTACGTCACCAAGTGCCCCCCCCTCAGCTATATAACAGCTGTCACCGAGAAGAGGCATCACTCAGCGGGAGCCTCCCATGGAGGCGGAGCTGTTGTGGCTTTTTTTTTTGCTTTTTTTTTTTGTTGGTCCGTCGGGCGGTGTGAGATGGATCGACATCGTGGGACATTTTTATTTTTTTATTTTTTAATGAAGGACTTGTCCCATAGTGTCTCCTGTCTTTTTTACTATTTTTGACACTTTTTTGTGAAATGGTAGGGGTACAATGTACCCGTTACCAATTCACATAGCAGGGGAGGCTGGGATCTGGGGATCCCCTTGTTAAAGTGGGCTTCCAGATTCCGATAAGCCCCCCACCCGCAGACCCCCACAACCACCGGGCAAGGGTTGTGGGGATAAGGCCCTTGTCCCCATCAACATGGGGACAAGATATTTTGGGGGGACCCCAAAGCATCCTCCCCATGTTGAGGGCATGTGGCCTGATACGGTTCAGGAGGGGGGCGCTCTCTCGTCCCCCCCTCTTTCCCTGTGGCCTGCCAGGTTGCGTGCTCAGATAAGGGTCTGGTATGGATTGTGGGGGGGACCCCTATGCCATTTTCTTTTAAATTTTAGCGCAGGGTTCCCCTTGAAATCCATACCAGACCTGAAGGGTCTGGTATGGATTTTGAGGGGGACCCCTACGCCATTTTTTTAAAATTTGGCACGGGGTTCCCTTTAATATCCATACCAGACCTGAAGGGCCTGGTATCGATTTTGGGGGGACCCCCATGCAATTCTTTGTAAATTTTTGGTTTGGGGTTCTCCTTAATATTCATACCAGACCCAAAGGGCCTGCAAAATGGACTAGGGGGGGGACCCATGTCATTTTTTTTTAATGATTTTCATCTATATTGCCAAGACCCGACAATTCATTAAAGCCGTGATTAGTTTTGAATGACAATTTTTTCCTTTAGAAATGTCATTTTGCTGTGGTATTGTTTTAATCATGGGAAAACTACGCCACTTTACAGGCATACTATAGACACCACCTAGGCATGATATTTAAAGGAATATTTCATTTTTATTGTTTCACTTTAAGCATTATTAAAATCACTGCTCCCAAAAAAATGGCCATTTTTAAAACTTTTTTTCACATTGATACATGTCCCCTGGGGCAGGACCCAGGTCCCCAAACACTTTTTAGCACAACAACTTGCATATAAGCCTTGAAAATGAGCACTTCTGGTTTTTCATGTTCGTGTCCCATAGACTTTAACGGGGTTCCGCGGCTTTCGAATTTGCCGGGAACACCGCATAATGTTCATTGTTCGCCAAATGTCCAAACAACCAAAGTTCGACCCGAACTTATGCTTGGGCCGATCCGTTCGCCCATCCCTAATAATCAGCCCAGACAGTGAAAAAGTCTCACACATGTGATATCGCCATACTAAGAAGGAGTAGCAAAATGTGTTTTGGGGTGCAATTCTAAGTATGCCCATGTTGTTTTGGGGAAATATCTTATTAAATTGCCAACTTTGTATAAAATAATTAATTCTAATTTCCTTCTGCATTTTCCAAAAAATTAAGTCTTCACAAAAATTACTGTAAATCTTCAAAAGACTTGAAAATCCTTTGGGGTGTTTACCCTCCAAAATGTGGTTATTTTGTGAGTGCTTCCACTGTCCTGGTGCTCCAGGGCATCCAAAAATGTGATAAGTATCTAGGAAATTAGGTGTGTAATTTATTCTCCTTGAAAGCCCAAAGGTGCTCCTTGGATTTTGGGCCTCAGTATGTGACTAGGCTGTAAAAAAGTCTCCCACATGTGGTATCCCCATATTTGGGAGGAGCAGCAGAATGTGCTTTGGGGTGTATTTCTAAGCATGCCTATGATGTGTGTTAGAACTGTCATATTAGCTGACAAATTTGTGTAAAAAAAATAATTTCTTTTTCTTTCCTGCATTTTCCAAAAACTTGTGGCAAAAATGACATTTTTTGAAAAGACTCATTATGCCTTTCAGAAAGTTTCCTCGAAGTGTTTGCTTTCCAAAATGTGCTCCAGGGCCTCCAAAAATGTGATAGGTAGTCAGGAAATTAGATGCAACATTCATGCTCCTTGAAAGCCTGAAGGTGCTCCTTGGATTCTGTGCCCCTCGGGCGTGGCTAGGCTGTGAAAAAGTTCTCACACACGTGGTATCCGCATACTCGGAAGGCATAGTTACATGTTTTGCTGCTGCCTACTGTCCCCCTTCTTGTTCCTGGAGAAAGGCTCACAGGAAAAGACCAACGAGGGATAAGGGGGATTCAGATGAGTCTCCCAGCAAATGGGGCCCCACAAAACATTATTGGGTATCCCCTGAAACATCCTTACCTGCTGACATTTTTTTAACCAGATTGCATTGTGGTCTTTGCATGTAGATAACCAAGACAGGGACATCCTAACAAGAAAAATGTAAACATAAAATAAACAAAACAGTAAAAATGTACATAATAAAAAGTAATAAACAGTATGTATACAATGAAAAAAGGAAACATAACAAATGTATAATAATAATAGTGTGTGACTGTGAGGGAGGGGGTATTTGAGTGTATGCTCTTCTGGTATAAAGACTAATGTGACCGGCTCAGTGATCTCTGTACAGCACTGCGGTATGTGTCAGAGCTATATAAATGTATAATAATAATAGTGTGTGACTGTGGGGGAGGGGACATTAGAGTGTAAGCTCCTCTGGTATAGAGACTAATGTGACCCGCTCAGTGTTCTCTGTACAGTTCTTAGTTTTGGTGGGATAAACCCTGTGAGTTGTTATTTATTATTCTATTTCTCTGTGCAGATAGCGGAGTGCAGTTCTATATATATTGAGCTTCATCAATCACGCAGATGTCCATATAATCTCCTGTGCAGAGGGTTATCAGGAACGGCTGGTGTACAAGGTGATTGCCCGTACTGTACAGATAACCATTACCAAGTATAAGTAAACTCCTCCCGGCACATGGTTCTAGTCCTTCACATACAGTACTACTAAACTTTGATTAATTTTCCTCTTCAATTATCATTTCTCATTAAAAGTCTTCTGCATGGAGGAGCAGAAAAGATATAATGGAGTCTCCTGGAGTGAAAGATCATATCACTATGATGTCACATTGCTGTAAAACCTTATACATTTTTGAGCTGAGTATGTGGGCTTTGTTGGCCTGTTCGGCTGCTTGAGAGACTCTGGGAGTCACTTGTGCACTGATGAACTCTTTAAATTTGTATATAAGGGAAAGGGTGGGGTTAGGGGGAGAACCTCTGGGGGAATCTAGGATGGAAAAGGACCTGGGGGACCTAGTAGATGATAGGCTCAGCAATGACATGCAATGCAATTCCTGGAGGACTGGGCCGACTTCTCAGTCGATAACCGGCACTATAGAAGGGACGGACTGCACCTAAATGAGGAGGGTGCAGATCTGCTGGGAATGAAGATGGCCAAAAAGTTAGAGGGGTTTTTAAACTAGGCGATGGGGGGGAGGGTCCAGAGGTAGAGATAGTCAGCGCGGAAGATATTCCAGAGGGTAGTATTGGGGGCATTAGTGGTAGGTTGACCAAAGCACAAAAACACAAGGTAAGTATAGTAACAAGTCCTAGTTGCAATCTCGAAACACCCAATACGAGGACAATATGCGACCGGTCTAAACTATGTGGCATGTTCACTAATGCCAGGAGCATGGCGGACAAGATGGGTGAACTAGAGATACTGTTGTACGAGGAGGATTTGGATTTTGTGGGAATTTCAGAGACCTGGTTCAACAGCTCTCATGATTGGCTGGCAAGCATTCAAGGGTATACCCTTTACCGCAAGGATAGAGAGGGTAAAAAAGGGGGAGGGGTATGCCTATATATCAAGAATAATGTACAAGCGAATGTGAGAGATGACATCACTGAGGGAGCTAGAGAGGAGGTGGAATCCTTATGGGTAGAGCTCCAAAGGGATGAAGCTAAGGGGAAAATAATACTGGGAGTATGCTATAGGCCCCCTAACCTGAGGGAGGAAGTGGAGACGGATCTCCTATCACAATTTGGATTAGCAGCAAGGATGGGAAGTGTTATCATAATGGGGGATTATAATTATCCAGACTGGGCGGAGGGAACCGCGCATTCATCTAAGGCTCGCCATTTCCTTAATGTCTCGCAGGACAATTTTATGGGTCAGATGGTAGACGCACTAACTAGAAATAAAACATTACTGGATCTACTGATTCCCAAAAATTCAGACCTGATCACGGATGTGGAAATACGGGGCAATTTAGGTAACAGTGATCACAGGTCAATTAGTTTCAGTATAAATCACACAAATAGGAGACATGAAGGGAATACAAAGACACTGAATTTCAAAAGAGCCAACTTCCCTAAACTACAAACCTTGCTAAAAGGCATAAATTGGGATAAAATATTAGGAACAAAGAATACGGAGGAGAGATGGGTTTGTTTTAAGAGTATATTAAATAAGGGCATTAGCCAATGTATCCCATTGGGTAATAAATTTAAAAGAGCGAACAAAAGTCCTGGATGACTTAACTCCAATGTAAAAATGCATATAAAAGCAAAGGAGAAGGCCTTCAAAAAATACAAGGTTGAGGGATCATCCTCAGAATTCAGACTTTATAAAGAATGTAATAAGAAATGTAAGGGTGCAATTAGAACGGCTAAGATAGAACATGAAAGACACATAGCGGAGGAGAGCAAAACAAATCCCAAGAAATTAATTAAGTATGTAAACAGTAAAAAAGGGAGGACAGACCATATTGGCCCCATAAAGAATGAGGAAGGACATCTGGTTACAAAGGATGGGGAGATGGCAGAGGTATTGAATTTATTCTTCTCCTCAGTCTTCACGAGTGAATCGGGGGGCTTCAGTAACCAAAACTGCAGTGTTTATCCTCATGACACAACACAGGAAGCACCTCCATGGTTAACAGAGGACAGAATTAAAATTAGACTTGAGAAACTTAACATTAATAAATCACCGGGACCAGATGGCTTGCACCTGAGGGTACTTAGGGAACTCAGTCAAGTGATTGCCAGACCGTTGTTCCTAATTTTTACTGACAGTCTACTGACTGGAATGGTACCAGCTGATTGGAGAAAAGCCAATGCAGCACCAATATTTAAAAAGGGCCCAAAATACATTCCTGGGAATTACAGACCAGTTAGCCTAACATCAATAGTATGTAAACTCTTGGAGGGGATGATAAGGGACTATATACAAGATTTTAGTAATAAGAACAATATCATTAGCAGTAATCAGCATGGATTCATGAAGAATCATTCTTGCCAAACCAATCTACTAACCTTCTATGAGGAGGTGAGTTACCATCTAGATAAAGGAAGGACCGTAGACGTGGTGTATCTGGATTTTACAAAAGCATTTGACACAGTTCCCCATAAATGTTTACTGTACAAAATAAGGTCCGTTGGCATGGACCATAGGGTGAGTACATGGATTGAAAACTGGCTACAAGGGCGTGTTCAGAGGGTGGTGATAAATGGGGAGTACTCAGAATGGTCAGGGGTGGGTAGTGGAGTTCCCCAGGGCTCTGTGCTGGGACAAATCCTATTTAATTTGTTCATCTGGAGGATGGGATAAACAGTTCAATCTCTGTATTTGCAGACGATACTAAGCTAAGCAGGGCAATAACTTCTCCGCGGGATGTGGAAATCTTGCAAGAAGATCTGAACAAGTTAATAGGGGAGGGGCAACTACATGGCAAATGAGGTTCAATGTAGAAAAATGTAAAAAAAAGCATTTGGGTGGCAAAAAAATGAATGCAATCTATAGACTGGGGGGAGAACCTCTGGGGGGATCTAGGATGGAAAAAGACCTGGGGGTCCTAGTAGATGATAGGCTCAGCAATGACATGCAATGCCAAGCTGCTGCTAACAAAGCAAACAGAATATTGGCATTAAAAGGGGGATCAACTCCAGAGATAAAACGATAATTCTCCCACTCTACAAGACTCTGGTCCGGCCGCACCTGGAGTATACTGTCCAGTTCTGGGCACCAGTCCTCAGGAGGGATGTACTGGAAATGGAGCGAGTACAAAGAAGGGCAACAAAGCTAATAAAGGGTCTGGAGGATCTTAGTTATGAGGAAAGGTTGTGAGCACTGAACTTATTCTCTCTGGAGAAGAGACGCTTGAGAGGGGATATGATTTCAATGTACAAATACCGGACTGGTGACCCCACAATATACAAATACCGGACTGGTGACCCCACAATAGGGATAAAACTTTTTCGCAGAAGAGAGTTTAATAAGACTCGTGGCCACTCATTAAAATTAGAAGAAAAGAGGTTTAACCTTAAACTACATAGAGGGTTCTGTACTGTAAGAGCGGCAAGGATGTGGAATTCCCTTCCACAGGCGGTGGTCTCAGCGGGGAGCATTGATAGCTTCAAGAAACTATTAGATAATCACCTGAATGACCGCAACATACAGGGATATATAATGTAATACTGACATATAATCACACATAGGTTGGACTTGATGGACTTGTCTCTTTTTCATCCTCACCTACTATGTAACTATGTAACTCAGAGATGGGGATAAGAGGTGGGACTCAGATATGGAGATGAGTGATGTGACTCAGAGATGGAGATAAGCATTGGGACTCAGATATGGGGATAAGATGAGTGATGGCATTTAGAGATGGGGATGAGTGGGGGGACTCAGAGATGGAGATAAATGGTGGGACTCAGAGAAGGAGATGAGTGGTGGAATTTAGAGATGGAGATGAGTGGTGGAATTTAGAGATGGAGATGAGCGATGAGACTCATCTCCATCTCTGAGTCCTATCGCTCATCAGAGATGGAGATGAGTCTCATCGCTCATCTCCATCTCTAAATTCCACCACTCATCTCCATCTCTAAATTCCACCACTCATCTCCATCTCTAAATTGAGCGATGTGACTCAGAGATGGAGATGAGCGATAAGACTCAGAGATGGGGATAAAATGAGTGATGGCACTCAGAGATGGAGATGAGTGATAGGACTCAGAGATGGAGATGAGTGATAGGACTCAGAGATGGAGATGAGTGATAGGACTCAGAGATGGAGATGAGTGATAGGACTCAGAGATGGGGATGAGTGATGGGACTCAGAGATGGAGATGAGTGATAGAACTCAGAGATGGAGATGAGGGATGGGACTCAGAGATGGAGATGAGTGATGGGACTCAGAGATGGAGATGAGTGATGGGACTCAGAGATGGAGATGAGTGATAGGACTCAGAGATGGAGATGAGTGATAGGACTCAGAGATGGAGATGAGGGATAGGACTCAGAGATGGAGATGAGTGATAGGACTCAGAGATGGAGATGAGTGATAGGACTCAGAGATGGAGATGAGTGATAGGACTCAGAGATGGAGATGAGGGATAGGACTCAGAGATGGAGATGAGGGATAGGACTCAGAGATGGAGATGAGGGATAGGACTCAGAGATGGAGATGAGGGATAGGACTCAGAGATGGAGATGAGGGATAGGACTCAGAGATGGAGATGAGGGATAGGACTCAGAGATGGAGATGAGGGATAGGACTCAGAGATGGAGATGAGGGATAGGACTCAGAGATGGAGATGAGGGATAGGACTCAGAGATGGAGATGAGTGATGGCACTCAGAGATGGAGATGAGTGATAGGACTCAGAAATGGAGATGAGGGATAGGACTCAGAGATGGAGATGAGGGATAGGACTCAGAGATGGAGATGAGGGATAGGACTCAGAGATGGAGATGAGAGATAGGACTCAGAGATGGAGATGAGTGATAGGACTCAGAGATGGAGATGAGCGATGGGATAATAATAATAAAAATACCATAAATCTATCCTCTATTTTGTAGATGCGATAACTTTTGGTCAAACCAATCAATATGCACTTATTGAGATTTTTTTTTTTGCCAAAAATATGTAGAAGAATACATATCGACCTAAACTGAGGAAGAAATTCTTTTTTTTTTTTTTAGTTTTTTTTTTTGGATATTTATTATAGCAAAAAGTAAAAAAAAATATTTTTTTTTTAAATTGTCGTTTTTTTTTGTTTTTGTTTTTCTTTTGGGATATTTATTATAGCAAAAAAAATAATAATAATAAAAATCACAGCAAGAAAATCGAAATCAAAAGTAACAGTGCAACAACAAAAGCAAAGGGGGAGCTGCCAACACAACAATCAGACAAAATTGTGGTACAGATACGGTGTGAATAAGTGTGGCGCTAAAAAACAAATATATCATATATGTACGTTAGTGAGCAAAGTCAGACAGAATATCCTCTGAAAGACAATATGCGCAATAAAGTGTCTTAATGAAACTAAATCATGAGTGGAAATGACAGCAAATATATACCCTATAATAATAGGATAGAAATACACAAGTGAAACGTATGTAAACTAATTGACACTGGCAAGAAGAAAGTGAAAAGAAGTGAATAGGATATAAAGAAATCCTACAACTACTACACATCCCAATAATGGGAAGGAGTAGTAAAATAAAAATGAAAAAAATTGGTATCAAATTACTAAAGCATCATTAAACTATATTGCCCCCAAATGTGTAGTCAAACCAAATGGTGAAAGAGTGAAACTAGTATATATAGACTAGTGCTAAAACATCGGACATGAACTCATAAGTTGCTAATATGACTAAAAGTCCAGAAATAAATGGATGTACATCTGTAAAAAGAAGGCTGGAGAAATCAACAACAACCGACAATGGCAATAGGAGTCCCTTAATTCTAGGAATGGCATCCACAGGATGGGGTTTCCAGCTTATGTGTGAAAGGGATAGGTAAAGGTACCCTTACCAACTGTGATGGACTCCCAGCCAGCGGCTTGGGAGTCAGACAAGCTTGTAATGGAGCGGGGAAAACAGCTCTTTGTCTCCAATGACCGGAGTTGATAGGAGAACTAAGGCACTCACCAACCGACACTCTCTGGTCTCACTGGCTCTCGGCTTCGATGGTGCAGATGAAGGACTGCTCACCACAGATCGGACTCCATGAAGTAGGTAAAAATCCTCAAGGGAAAAGAGATCAAAAAGGGAGGCTCCCCATAGTATAAATCAGCTTATCCAAAAGCTTTTATTTAAAATAAAGTATTAAAAGTACACTCTGGCTCATAAATAAAAGTCAGGTATAAAACGATTCAAAAATCGCTTAAATCAAATGGTGGCAAGACAGGCATAGCAAACCCAACGCGTTTCGTCCGAAAGGACATCAACAGGGGTATATGACTGTCTGCCACTCGTGCCTGTATATATACATAAACTCATAATACACAAATAATATCAGCTGTTCATGCCATGGATGCCGCCACTTCCGGGTCGCCGGAAAATGGCGTCAATATTCATAATCAACCAATCCGGGTGGCTCTCAAAATGGCCCATAACCAAGCCTCTATCTAGATGACCCAATCCGAACCGACTATGGACGGCGTCAGGGTCAGATGACCCCGTTCCTTCAACTAACAGGCCCAATGGAAATACGTTGCTCCCTGTGACCAATCGCGGACGCAGGAGGAGCTATTGTGCGGCATCCAATTGGGGACCGTGCTGTGGACGTGTGACGTTGCTCCAGCAAATAGCCGGAAGAGACGCGAGCGTTGGAAGCTGTGAGGCACAGACGCGGGCCACGCCTCACTGAAATAGGTCACGTGGGCGTAAAACGTCACTTAGCTAACGGCAGGAAGTGACGAGGAAGGGAGCCGTGAGGCGCAAATGCGGTCCACGCCTCACTATAACGAGACCCGTGTGAGTAAACAAGGAACAAATAAAAAGAGAAGGAACGCAAATGCGGTCCAGCCGACAGTAATAGAGGAAACAACCTCATAACATTTGTACATAGCGGCTGACATGGCACAAACATTACTGAACAAGGGAAAGAAGAAATTACATTTTATGATACATGATAGTATGTAAATAATACGGTATCACAACACAGTAGAATCCATGATAAGTCTAACACATAAATAGATCACCATAAACATCAAATATAGCAGTAATATCACCAGAAAGCTATAAGTGAAGAATTACAATATAAGATAAAGGCATTGGGTATATGATGAAACAAGTAGGAATCAGAAAAACCCTCAATATAATAAGTGTATAAAACAATAAATAAAATGTAGATGGTTTATCGAAGTTAAAACAACTAATGGCAGGTCGACATAAACAGTAAAAAGGGACAAAAGACAAAAAGGGGTTAACACAATCAAGACTGATTGATAAAGGCATTTATGTCCCAATCAATATTAAGGCCAAAAGGCGAATAGCATTTTAATTGGTGTATCCAAAAGGTCTCTAGTCTTGACACAACCCTCTTCAAAGATTCTCCCCTCCAATGAGGAATACATTTATCAATAACTTGGAACTGAGTTCCATTTGGGTTTTGATTATGACAGTGCAAAAAATGTTTAGGGACACTATGGTTTGTAAGACCCTTTTTGATGTTAGCTATATGTTCATTACCTCTTACAGCAAATGTACGAATAGTACGTCCCACATATTGTTTTTTGCAAGGACACGTGATCAAGTAGACCACGTATCTTGTTTCACATGTCAAGAAATGTTTTATGTGGTATTCCTTCCCTGTAGAGGTGGAAGAAAACGTCTCCGTTCTCCTCCGCCCACAGACATTATGTATACAAACGTTGCACCGTTTACAAGGGAAAAAGCCTTTTATTGTTGTGAAAGAAAGAACGAATCGCAGGGGGCTCAATAATGTTAGGAGCAATTTGACTTCTAATGGATGGAGCCCCTCTATAAATAACACCACCCCGTTCTGGAAGCACAGGGCCTAATATTGGGTCATTTTTTAGAACCCTCCAATGTCTCGATAAAATCTCCTTGATCTGTCTGTGTTGTACAGAGGACTCAGAGATGGAGATGAGGAATAGGACTCAGAGATGGAGATGAGGGATAGGACTCAGAAATGGAGATGAGGGATAGAACTCAGAGATGGAGATGAGTGATAGGACTCAGAAATGGAGATGAGGGATAGGACTCAGAGATGGAGATGAGGGATAGGACTCAGAGATGGAGATGAGGGATAGGACTCAGAGATGGAGATGAGGGATAGGACTCAGAAATGGAGATGAGGGATAGGACTCAGAGATGGAGATGAGGGATAGGACTCAGAGATGGAGATGAGGGATAGGACTCAGAGATGGAGATGAGGGATAGGACTCAGAGATGGAGATGAGGGATAGGACTCAGAGATGGAGATGAGGGATAGGACTCAGAGATGGAGATGAGGGATAGGACTCAGAAATGGAGATGAGGGATAGGACTCAGAGATGGAGATGAGAGATAGGACTCAGAGATGGAGATGAGGGATAGGACTCAGAGATGGAGATGAGGGATAGGACTCAGAGATGGAGATGGGGGATAGGACTCAGAGATGGAGATGAGGGATAGGACTCAGAGATGGAGATGGGGGATAGGACTCAGAGATGGAGATGAGGGATAGGACTCAGAGATGGAGATGAGGGATAGGACTCAGAGATGGAGATGAGGGATAGGACTCAGAGATGGAGATGAGGGATAGGACTCAGAGATGGAGATGAGGGATAGGACTCAGAGATGGAGATGAGGGATAGGACTCAGAGATGGAGATGGGGGATAGGACTCAGAGATGGAGATGAGGGATAGAACTCAGAGATGGAGATGGGGGATAGGACTCAGAGATGGAGATGAGAGATAGGACTCAGAGATGGAGATGAGGGATAGGACTCAGAGATGGAGATGAGGGATAGGACTCAGAGATGGAGATGAGGGATAGGAATCAGAGATGGAGATGGGGGATAGGACTCAGAGATGGAGATGAGGGATAGGACTCAGAGATGGAGATGGGGGATAGGACTCAGAGATGGAGATGAGAGATAGGACTCAGAGATGGAGATGAGGGATAGGACTCAGAGATGGAGATGAGGGATAGGACTCAGAGATGGAGATGGGGGATAGGACTCGGAGATGGAGATGAGGGATAGGACTCAGAGATGGAGATGGGGGATAGGACTCAGAGATGGAGATGAGAGATAGGACTCAGAGATGGAGATGAGGGATAGGACTCAGAGATGGAGATGAGGGATAGGACTCAGAGATGGAGATGGGGGATAGGACTCAGAGATGGAGATGAGGGATAGGACTCAGAGATGGAGATGGGGGATAGGACTCAGAGATGGAGATGAGAGATAGGACTCAGAGATGGAGATGAGGGATAGGACTCAGAGATGGAGATGAGGGATAGGACTCAGAGATGGAGATGAGTGATGGCACTCAGAGATGGAGATGAGTGATAGGACTCAGAAATGGAGATGAGGGATAGGACTCAGAGATGGAGATGAGGGATAGGACTCAGAGATGGAGATGGGCGATGGGATAATAATAATAAAAATACCATAAATCTATCCTCTATTTTGTAGATGCGATAACTTTTGGTCAAACTAATCAATATGCACTTATTGAGATTTTTTTTTTTGCCAAAAATATGTAGAAGAATACATATCGACCTAAACTGAGGAAGAAATTCTTTTTTTTTTTTTTTTAGTTTTTTTTTTTGGATATTTATTATAGCAAAAAGTAAAAAAAAAATATATTTTTTTTAAATTGTCGGGGTTTTTTTTTGTTTGTTTTTTTGGATATTTATTATAGCAAAAAGTAAAAAAATATATATTTTTTTAAATTGTCATCTTTTTTGTTTTTGTTTTTTTTTTTTTGGATATTTATTATAGCAAAAAAAATAATAATAATAAAAATGCCATAAATCTATCCTCTATGTTGTAGATGCTATAACTTTTGCTCAAACCAATCCATATACACGTATTGCGAATTTTTTTACCAAAAATATTTAGAGGAATACCTATCGGCCTAAATTGAGGAAGAAATTTGTTTGGTTTTTTTTATTTGTTTTTTTTTTGGATATTTATTATAGCAAAAAGTAAAAAAAAAAAATAATAATAATAAAAATGCCATAAAACTATCCCCTATTTTGTAAATGCTATAACTTTTGTGCAAACCAATCAATATACACTTATTGAGATTTTTTTTTGCCAAAAATATGTAGAAGAATACATATCGGCCTAAACTGAGGAAGAAATTTTTTTTTTTTTTCTTTTTTTTTTTTTGGATATTTATTATAGCAAAAATTAAAAAAAAATAATAATAATAATAAAAATGCCATAAATCTATCCTCTATTTTGTAGACGCTATAACTTTTGCGCAAACCAATCAATATACACTTATTGAGATTTTTTTTTTTTTTGCCAAAAATATGTAGAAGAATACATATCGGCCTAAACTGAGGGAGAATTTTTTTTTTTTGATTTTTTGGGATATTTATTATAGCAAAAAGTAAAAAATATATATATATTTTTTAAATTGTCGGGTTTTTTTTTGTTTATAGCGCAAAAAATAAAAAACGCAGAGGTGATCAAATACCTCCAAAAGAAAGCTCTATTTTTTGGGAAAAAAAGGACGTCAATTTTGTTTGTGTACAGCGTCGCACGACCGCGCAATTGTCAGTTAAAGCGACACAGCGCCGTATCGCAAAAAAAATGGCCTGTTCATTGAGTGGGTAATATAAAATGTATGAAAAATATAAAATTTGTAATGAGTAATAGGAATCCCATAGCAGAACGTTACAATCATGAAAGATCGTTCATAAATTGATTATGCATGGTACTACCGCAAAGGGCCTCTGGAGGGAGACATATTACAACAGCCATTCATTAGCAAACCGGCATCAAAGAGGAAACTATATAACTAGTATATGAAATAAAGGTAAAAGAAATGACTCCGGGGTTCGGATGATATGTGGTCTGGTATGTGTATTCTTAGGGGGAACCCAAAATATTTTTTTTTTTGTAGGAATCCACCATTACCATCTTTACCCCGCCCTTATCTAACATATGAATAGATGAATGGAATTGACAATTCCTTTATTTAAAATGTAAAAAGACTTGTGTCCCTCGATGTAAATCCATCGTCAATCACGCCGCCCGGCGCTCCGAAAAATAAAAAATCGCTCCCGCCAACACGAAGGCCGGCCGCCTACTGCAGGCTCTGCCGTTTGAAAGTTCTTCTATACCATAGGTCATCTGGCTATGTCACCCGGTGGGACCGCCCCCTTGTGACGTTGCCGACCCAGCATGCACCAGTCCGTGGCCTCAGAAGGGGGCGGTGCCACCAGGTGACATAGCCAGGTGACTCCGCCCCTTCCCTATATTAGAAATGTCAAAAGGTGGAGCCTGCAGTAGGCGGCCAGCCTTCATCACGGCGGGAGCGTTTTTTTTGTTTGTTTTTTTCCGGGTGCGGCGTGATTGACGATGGATTTACATTGGGGGGGCACTGTTTTTTTATTTTTTATTAAAGAATATGTCAAAAACTGTGTCTGTGTTTTTTTTTTACTTTTTGACACTTTTTTGGCGAATGGGTATACTCATTCACATGGGGGGGCCAAGATCTGGGGGGCCCCTTGTTAAAGGAGGCTTCCAGATTCCGATAAGCCCGCAGTCCCCAACAACCACCGGCCACGGTTGTGGGGATGAGGCCCCTGTCCCCATTAACATGAGGACAAGGTGCTTTGGGGTGGGGCGCCCCAAAGCACCCACCCCCCCATGTTGAGGGCATGTGGCCTGGTATGGTTCAGGAGAGGGGGCACTCTCTCTTCCTCCCCTTTCCTGACCTGCCAGACTGCATGCCCGGATAAGGGCCTGGTATGGACTGGGACCCCATGCCGTTTTTTTCTTTATTTTTTTTCTTTATTTTTTAAATGGCAGCAATTGTAACCGCAAGTCATTTTAAATGGGAACTCGTTTTTATTTCTCTTCAGAAATGTCATTTTTTCTGCAGCAGGTTCTATACATGCTACAGATGCGCCACTTTACTGGCACATTAAGGGGACCCCCCAGGCACTTTAAGCATCATTAAAATCACTGCTCCTGAAAAAACAATAGTTTTTTTTTTCTTTAGAAATTTCATCTTTGTGCAGCAGCTCCTATACATGCTTCAGATGCGCCACTTTACAGGCACATTAAGGGGACCCCCCCCAGGAACTATATTTAAAGGAATTTTTCATTTTTATTGTTGCACTTTAAGCATCATTAAAATCACTGGTCCTGAAAAAACAATTGTTTTTTTTCTTTAGAAATTTCATTTTTGCTGCAGCAGGTTCTATACATGCTTCAGATGCGCCACTTTACAGGCACATTAAGCATCATTAAAATCACTGCTCCTGAAAAAACAATATATTTTTTTTTTTTATTTGCGCTGATACATGCCCTCCAGGGCAGTACTCAGACCCCCATACCCATTTTATGGCCAATTACTTGCATATAAGCCTTCAGAATGGGGTCTTTTGATATTTTTATGTTCGGCTCCCATAGACTTCAATTGAGTTTGCGGCTCAGGGCAGAACTTTTCCCCTGTTTAAGAGTTCTTCTGCGAACCAAACAGGGGGGTGTTACTGTTCGGCCCATCTCTACTTCTAACGAGAGAACAAAATACTTGACTTTCTTGTATTAAAGAGTTGTAGACTCCAGAGAGAGTGGGAGAGAGAGAGAGAAGTTCTTCACTCCAATTTATCCAGAAAAAAAAAAGAAACAATGCAGCATTGTGGGAAATAATTGATGGCAATATAAACATTCTGAACGATTAATCTTCCTTCAGGTTGTTTTTTTTCCCCAGCAGAGGCTCCTCCATCCAGCTGACATACAGGAGAGATCCGCTCAGGGGTGGCTCCTTATCTTCAAGGGAAGTTCCCGTCTATTTCTGGGGCTGAGTACCCGGGAGGAACACGCACCGGAGGAGTGTTGGAGGTCACAAGAAGCTGACAGGGGTGGGAGAAAAAGGAAATTCCACTTTTTCCACTACCGATGGAGACCAGATCCTCAGCCATTTCCAAATTCTAGGCAATACATGAATGAATGAAGGGATGATTGGATTGGTGGATATATAGAGACAGGGTGGGATGGATGGATAGATGGATGGATGGGATGATGAGAGCGGGAGGGGGTGGTACGATACTGAAGATGGATATATGCATGGGGGTGGGTGGATGGAGCAAGCTATGGATTAATAAGTGGAGGGGTGGAGGGATTGATGGATGGGAAGATAGAGGGTGGAGGAAGATAGGGATGGATGGATGGATGGATGGATGGGAAGATGGAGGCAGATAGGGATGGATGGATGGATGGATGGGAAGATAGAGGGTGGAGGCAGATAGGGATGGATGGATGAATGGATGGAAATATGGAGGGGAGTGAGATAGGGATGGATGGGAAGATAGGGAAGGATGGATGGATGGAGGCAGGGTGGAGATAGATAGATAGATAGATAGATAGATAGATAGATAGATAGATAGATAGATAGATAGATAGATAGATAGATAGATAGATAGATAGATAGATAGATAGATAGATAGGAATAGATGGAGAAATAGATGGAGGAATAGATGGAGGAATAGATGGAGAAATAGATGTAGGAATAGATGGAGAAATAGATGAAGGAATAGATGGTAGGAATAGATGGAGGAATAGATGGAGGAATAGATGTAGGAATAGAGGGAGGAATAGATGGAGGAAAAGATGGAGAAATAGATGGAGGAATAGATGGAGAAATAGATGAAGGAATAGATGGAGGAATAGATGGGGAGGAATAGATGGAGGAATAGATGGAGAAATAGATGAAGGAATAGATGGAGAGGAATAGATGGAGGAATAGATGAAGGAATAGATGAAGGAATAGATGGAGGAATAGATGAAGGAATAGATGGAGGAATAGATGAAGGAATAGATGGAGGAATAGATGGAGAAATAGATGGAGAAATAGATGAAGGAATAGATGGAGGAATAGATGGGGAGGAATAGATGGAGGAATAGATGAAGGAATAGATGGAGAAATAGATGGAGAAATAGAAGGAGAAATAGATGAAGGAATAGATGGAGGAATAGATGGAGGAATAGATGGTAGGAATAGATGAAGGAATAGATGGAGAAATAGATGAAGGAATAGATGGAGGAATAGATGGAGGAATAGATGGAGAAATAGATGAAGGAATAGATGGAGGAATAGATGGAGGAATAGATGGAGGAATAGATGAAGGAATAGATGGAGGAATAGATGGAGGAATAGATGAAGGAATAGATGGAGGAATAGATGGAGGAATAGATGGAGGAATAGATGGAGAAATAGATGTAGGAATAGATGGAGGAATAGATGGAGGAATAGATGAAGGAATAGATGGAGGAATAGATGGAGGAATAGATGGAGGAATAGATGGAGAAATAGATGTAGGAATAGATGGTAGGAATAGATGGAGGAATAGATGGAGGAATAGATGAAGGAATAGATGGAGGAATAGATGGAGGAATAGATGGAGGAATAGATGGAGGAATAGATGGAGAAATAGATGGAGGAATAGATGAAGGAATAGATGTAGGAATAGATGGTAGGAATAGATGGAGGAATAGATGGAGGAATAGATGAAGGAATAGATGGAGGAATAGATGGAGGAATAGATGGAGGAATAGATGGAGGAATAGATGGAGAAATAGATGAAGGAATAGATGGAGGAATAGATGGAGGAATAGATGGAGAAATAGATGGAGAAATAGATGAAGGAATAGATGGAGGAATAGATGGAGAGGAATAGATGGTAAGAATAGATGGAGGAATAGATGGTAGGAATAGATGGTAGGAATAGATGGAGGAATAGATGGAGGAATAGATGGAGGAATAGATGAAGGAATAGATGAAGGAATAGATGGAGGAATAGATGGAGAGGAATAGATAGAGAGGAAAGGATGGTAGGAATAGATGAAGGAATAGATGGAGAAATAGATGGAGAAATAGATGAAGGAATAGATGGAGGAATAGATGGAGAGGAATAGATGGAGGACTAGATGGAGGAATAGATAGAGGAATAGATGGAGAAATAGATGGAGGAATAGATAGAGGAATAGATGGAGAGGAATAGATGGTAGGAATAGATGGAGGAATAGATGGAGAAATAGATGAAGGAATAGATGGAGGAATAGATGGAGAGGAATAGATGGAGGAATAGATGGAGGAATGGATGGAGGAATAGATGGAGGAATAGATGGAGGAATAGATGGAGAAATAGATGGAGGAATAGATGGAGGAATAGATGGAGGAATAGATGGAGAAATAGATGGAGGAATAGATGGAGAAATAGAAGGAGAAATAGATGAAGGAATAGATGGAGGAATAGATGGAGAGGAATAGATGGTAGGAATAGATGGAGGAATAGATGGAGGAATCGATGGAGGAATAGATGGAGGAATAGATGGAGGAATAGATGGAGAAATAGATGGAGAAATAGGTGGAGGAATAAATGGAGGAATAGATGGAGGAATAGATGGAGGAATAGATGGAGAGGAATAGATGGTAGGAATAGATGGAGAGGAATAGATGGTAGGAATAGATGGAGGAATAGATGGAGAAATAGATGAAGGGATAGATGGAGGAATAGATGGAGAGGAATAGATGGTAGGAATAGATGGAGGAATAGATGGAGGAATAGATGGAGAAATAGATGAAGGAATAGATGGAGGAATAGATGGAGGAATAGACGGAGGAATAGATGGAGAGGAATAGATGGTAGGAATAGATGGAGGAATGGATGGAGAGGAATAGATAGAGAGGAAAGGATGGTAGGAATAGATGAAGGAATAGATGGAGAAATAGATGGAGAAATAGATGAAGGAATAGATGGAGGAATAGATGGAGAGGAATAGATGGTAGGAATAGATGGAGGACTAGATGGAGGAATAGATAGAGGAATAGATGGAAAAATAGATGGAGGAATAGATGGAGAAATAGATGGAGGAATAGATGGAAGTATAGATGTAGGAATAGATGTAGGAATGGATGGAGGAATAGATGTAGGAATGGATGGAGGAATAGATGGAGGAATAGATGGAGGAAAAGATGGAGAAATAGATGAAGGAATAGATGGAGGAATAGATGGAGGAATAGATGGAGAAATAGATGGAGGAATAGATGGACGAATAGATGGAGGAATAGATGGAGAAATAGAAGGAGAAATAGATGAAGGAATAGATGGAGGAATAGATGGAGAGGAATAGATGGTAGGAATAGATGGAGGAATAGATGAAGGAATAGATGGAGGAATAGATGAAGGAATAGATGGAGGAATAGATGGAGGAATAGATGAAGGAATAGATGGAGGAATAGATGGAGAAATAGATGAAGGAATAGATGAAGGAATAGATGGAGGAATAGATGGAGGAATAGATGGAGGAATAGATGGAGGAATAGATGAAGGAATAGATGGAGGAATAGATGGAGAAATAGATGGAGAAATAGATGAAGGAATAGATGGAGGAATAGATGGAGAGGAATAGATGGTAGGAATAGATGGAGGAATAGATGGAGGAATAGATGGAGGAATAGATGGAGAAATAGATGAAGGAATAGATCGAGGAATAGATGGAGAAATAGATGGAGGAATAGATGGAGGAATAGATGGAGGAATAGATGGAGAGGAATAGATGTAGAAATAGATGGAGGAATAGATGGAGAGGAATAGATGGAGAAATAGATGGAGGAATAGATGGAGGAATAGATGGAGGAATAGATGGAGAGGAATAGATAAAGAGGAATAGATGGAGAAATAAATGGAGGAATAGATGGAGAAATAGATCTTAGGAATAGATGGAGAGGAATAGATAGAGAGGAATAGATGGAGAAATAGATGGAGGAATAGATGGAGAAATAGATCTTAGGAATAGATGGAGGAATAGATGGAGGAATAGATGGAGAGGAATAGATGTAGGAATAGATAGAGAGGAATAGATGTAGGAATAGAGGGAGGAATAGATGGAAGAATAGATGGAGGAATAGATGGAGGAATAGATGGAAGAATAGATGGAGAAATAGATGGAGAAATAGATGGTAGGAATAGATGGAGGAAGAGATGGAGAGGAATAGATGGAGGAATAGATGGAAGAATAGATGGAGAAATAGATGGAGAAATAGATGGTAGGAATAGATGGAGGAAGAGATGGAGAGGAATAGATGGAGGAATAGATGGAGAAATAGATGGAGAAATAGATGGTAGGAATAGATGTAGGAATAGATGGAGGAATAGATGGAGGAATAGATGGAGAGGAATAGATGGTAGAAATAGATGGAGGAATAGATGGAGAAATAGATGGAGAAATAGATGGAGAGGAATAAATGGAGGAATAGATGGAGAGGAATAGATGGAGAAATAGATGGAGGAATAGATGTAGGAATAGATGTAGGAATAGATGGAGAAATAGATGGTGGAATAGATGGAGGAATAGATGGAGAGGAATAGATGGAGAGGAATAGATGGAGAAATAGATGTAGGAATAGATGGAGGAATAGATGGAGAAATAGATGGAGAGGAATAGATAGAGAAATAGATGGAGGAATAGATGGTAGGAATAGATGGAGGAATAGATGGAGAGGAATAGATGGAGAAATAGATGGAGAAATAGATGGATGAATAGATGGAGAGGAATAGATGGAGAAATAGATGGAGGAATAGATGGAGGAATAGATGGATGGATAGATGGAGAGGAATAGATGGAGAAATAGATGGAGGAATAGATGGAGAAATAGATGGAGGAATAGATGGAGAAATAGATGGAGGAATAGATGGAGAAATAGATGGAGGAATAGATGGAGAGGAATAGATGGAGAAATAGATGGAGGAATAGATGGTAGGAATAGATGGAGGAATAGATGGAGAAATAGATGGAGGAATAGATGTAGGAATAGATGGAGGAATAGATGGAGGAATAGATGGAGGAATAGATAGAGAGGGGAGGGTGGGATGTAAGGAGGGATACAAAGAATATATGGAAGGATCTATGGATGGATGGATAGAAGGAGGGAGGGATGGTTGGAGACATGGATGGATAGATGGTTAGGTGGATGGTAGGGGTACTTACCACTGACAAGAAGGGGCACTCAGCTATGAACCATCAACAAAAGGAAACACTCACCATTAGATACCAATCAAAGCCAGTACTCCCAAATAGATTTGGGCGAATGGTTTGGCCCGAACACGAGTTCGGGCCGAACATTGGCTGTTCCCCCATTCGACGAACACCTGAATTGTCGGAGCATTTGACTGTTTGTTCAGCCCGCCGAATTACCACAATGCACTGCGCCACCGCACAGTGCATTGGAAGCTCCGATTGGCTGAAGCAATGAACACTTGCCCAGTCAAGGCACAGAGCACTGTCAGAGCCATGATTGGAGAAAGGAATGATGACTGCCCAATCTTGGCTCATTACTCTGAGTCCCACCCCACACTATGAAAATATTCTTCCCATAGCGGCCATTTGTGGTATGATAGTGGTATGGAGAGAGACAGAACAGGGCTCTGTTCAGTGCTATTAGAAAGTTGGTGTTCTATTCTGATTCTATTGTCTGTGTAGAATATGAGTTTATTGTGAATGTAGGGATAGTTCAAGGTGAGTGTAGTGTGACCGTTCATTTTTACTTTGGTGTCATTTTGTCAGGGCAGGTTTCCTGCAATATATTTCTGTGCATTAGTGCACGTTTAACGCAGTATATTGCAGTGCGTTAGTGCACGTTTACTGCAGTATATTGCAGTGCATTACTGCACGTTTCCCATGGTGTATTGCCGTACTGCGTTAAACCTGCACGTTTAACGCAGTATATTGCAGTGCATTAGTGCATGTTTCCCACAGTATATTACCGCTCGTTAGTGCACGTTTAACGCAGTAATTTCAGTGTGTTATTGCAGGTTTACCGCAGTATATTGTAGTGCATTGGTACACGTGTACCGCAGTATATTGCAACGCGTTAGTGCGTGTTTAACGCAGTATAATTCAGTGCGTTGGTGTACATTTAATGCAGATTATTGCAGTGTGTCAGTGCAGTTTTACTGCAGTATATTGTAGTGTCTCAGTGGAATGTGTGTCTGTGTAGTAAGTACTCAAGTTAAAGTGCACCAAACACCACTATCCATTAATTAAAGTGCATCCACATACACATTTCCACATATTTATTTCATTATGTTAATAAGCGCCCCCCCCCCCCATCATGTCTGGGAGGACAATAATGAGAGGCAAACGTTCTCGTGGCACTGTAGGAGGCCAGCAGCGTATGTGTCCACAGGCAAAGGTGAACATGTTTCATCCTCAGGCAGGGCATAATTTCCTCTGTTTAGTGATGTTGCCCATGCTATCCAGCCACAGCAAGCAGAGGAGGTGGTGGACTGGCTTACTAAACTATCGTCATCCTCCTCATCCTCCGTCACCCAAGCAGAGACTAGTGCGCAGTCCCTTGCAGCTGCCAAAGTGGCTAAACCTGCCTCCTTGTCCACAGCTATTCCTGCCATAGCTCCAGCATCAGGCATGGAGTTATTTGACCACAGCGTCAGCCACTTGCTCCTTGATGATGCACAGCCATTTCTCGTTTCAGGTCTTGGTTCTGAGGTTGAGCAAGGTAAGAACATGAGCCTACAGAGAGGAGAGAACACTGGTAAACAACAAATTGGCTGTCATGTTCCCCCAGCCGCAGCGTATTGCCAAGTTGGCTAGAGTGGTAATGAGGATGGAGGAGATGATGATGATGATGTCACTGACTCGACTTGGGTGCCAGATAGAGCAAAGGAGGAAAGTGAGGGTGAGGCACAACCCCAACTAGGCAGCCATCATGGAAGAGTAGAGAGCAGCCACCCTATTCCATCACATTGTGGAGCTGTAATCTCCCGGCCCACCTCCCACAGCTCAGCTGTCTGGGCCTTTTTTAGAACATGTGCAGCCGATCACACTGTTGCAATTTGCAAACTTTGTCTCAAGCGTGGCAAAAACACCAGCTATTTGGGTACCACATGCCTGACAAGGCATGACTATGGTAAGACAGATGCAAGCTGGCCTGATACCTTTGCACATACCCTACTATTATGTTTACCATCCTAAATAACCAGATGACACCCTTTTGGAGTAAACTTTGCCGTACTGGCCATTTTATTAACAATAAACCATAAACATATTTATTTACAAACAATACTTTTTCAGATCAATCGTAGTCATGTTGTAGATCTTGGAAGGCACTGAAAAAAAACCAAATTTATATAGTATCAGCGTGACACACCAGGTCCCCAGTCGCAGCACGCCGACTCGAGGACAATACCAACTCTTCAACTTCCAACGCTGATACCCATATCCAAATACCAGTTAAACCTCGGTTCCCCACTATGCCATACTGGTCTTAATTTAGAAGGCCTCCAAAGATCTTAACCGCTATAACTTGAAATAATCAATGTCAAACGTTCCAAATATAATACAAACAACAGGGCGGGAGGCTAGGAGCTGTTTCTTTGGCCAGTAACCTCCGACTGACCACCGGACACTGGCCCCTCCCTAACTATGATGCATACTATTTTGGCTACCCCTTCTAAACTGAACAACTAAAAACACCCAGTTAACCCTTAATTGGCAAGCTGGCCCTGCTACCCTGTCATGCTAGCCCTGCACCCATGTCTGTGTCTTTTGTTACGGGCTTCTCTTTTAAATTCCCACCACTCAACCCATTGGCAAGAAGCACCTGAAAGCCATACAAAAGGGGCACAAATCTGTCCCTCCTCCTTTCTCACCTCAGTCTGCCCCGGCTATACCTCATGACCTCTCAGCAGCATTCACTGACAGGATGATGGTATAGCGCAGGGTGTCACAGGTCCTTGCAGCACATCTGCCAGTAGCACACCACCAGCTGTAGACTATAGCCGGAAAATTTCACTGCCCCATCTGCTGCAGCGGAAAAAAAATACAGTCGCTGCCACCCACATGCCCAGCATCTAAATGCAAGCTTGTCAAAGCTGCTGGCTCTACAAATTCTTCCTTTCAGTCTGGTGGATTCTGCCCCCTTCTGTGAATTTGAAGAATGTGCTGTACCACAATGGCAGGTTCCCAGTCGCTATTTCTTTTCACGTAAGGCCATTCCATCTCTCTACCATCACATGGAAGGCAATGTTGTGGCATCGTTGGGCAAGGTAGTCAGCCTCAAAGCCAATGTTACTGCTGACACGTGGTCCAGCAAGCATGGTCAGGGACGATACATTTCATTCACAGCACACTGGATAACTCTGCTTGCAACTCAGAAGGATGCAGGACAGGGCTCAGTGCTGCAGCTTGTTGTGCTGCTCCGTCTACAAACAGCTAGTGGTGATGATGCGAGATTTGTCAGCTCTATCCCCTCCTCCTCCTCTATGCCCTCCTCTGCTGAAATGTCTTGTGACCCACAATTACCCCCTAAGCTTTCAAGGGGCTATTCAGTCAGGCTAAAAGGTGCTATGCAGTGCTTCAGCTGGTGTATCTAGGGGACAGGAACCAAACCAGAGCAGAGATTCTTGCAGCTCTGCAAGGGTAGGCTCAGAGGTGGTTCACACCATGCCAGCTGGAGCCAGGAATGGTGGTGTGCGATAATGGCACAAACCTCCTGTCCGCCCTTAGACAGGGAAAGTTGACACATGTGCCATGCCTGGCACATGTTTTGAATTTGGTGGTGCAGCATTTCTTAAATAGGTACCCAGGGTTGGAAGATCTACTAAAGCAGGCCAGAAGAGTCTGTAGCCATTTCAGGTGATCATACAAAGCCAGTTCTAGGTTGGCTGAAATTCAGCGGGAATTCCAACTGCCCATAAACCCCCTGATTTGTGACCCACCAGGTGGAACTTGACTTTGGCAATGCTGCAGAGGCTGCACATGCAACAGATAGCCATCAACGAGTACCTGTGTGAGTATGGTACAACGACAGGCTCAGGCCGGCTCTGCTTTTTTTCCCCATGCCAATGGCTGCTCATAAAGGATGCATGCACTGTACTGTCACCATTTGAGGAGGCCACAAGGATGGTGAGCCGTGACAATGCATGCATCAGTGACACAATCCCTGTTGTGTTCCTGCTGTAGCAGACTCTGCGTGGCAATATGGACAGGGCAATCGAGGCAGAGCAGTGGTAGAAAGAGGAGGACTTCCTTTCATCTGAAGGCCCATTTTTTGCAGACACCAATGTTCCTACTCCACAGAACACACAAGAGGAGAGGAAGGAGGAGGAGGATTCTGGCAGTTTTGGAGACATTGAAGCAGAGGAAGACATGCGTCAAACAGTAAGAGATGGTTATCCATCCCCAGAACCCTTGGGAGTAGTACGTGGCTGGGAGGAGGCAGTTCCAGATCTTATAATCCTCAGTGACCCCGAGGAGTCTGCTTCTCATTCCTCTGCAAATTTGCGGTGCATGGACTCCCTCATGCTTCAAAGCCTGCGAAAGGACCCAAGAATACGTGGTGTAAAGGAGAAGGATCACTATTGGTTGGCAACCCTCCTTGACCACCGTTACAAAGGGAAAGTCTCTGAACTCATCCTGTCCCCACAGAGAGTGCAGAAGATGAAATCTCTTGAGGACACCTTAACCACCTCAATTCAGGGCACTTACACACCTTCCTGCCCAGACCAAGTTTCAGCTTTCAGCGCTATCACATTTTGAATGACAATGGCGTGGTCGTGCTACGCTATACCCAAACAACATTTTTATAATTTTTTCCCACAAATAGAGCTTTGTTTTGGTGGTATTTGATCACCACTGGGGTTGATAAAATCATTTGCCACAATGTTACAAGACGTCCGCTCGCTCACCACTCTGATGGCGTGATGTCACAGGCTCTGCTCCTTCCCCTTCTACATGCGTATCGCCTACAATTGGCTTTCTCAATAGATGCTAGAGAAAATTGAGTACTGTCCATGATACTTTTTTTACTTGCACTAACATACAATTTTTCAGGACAAGCTTTCGGGGTAAGCTTGTCCTGAAAAATGATATGTTAGTGCAAATAAAAAAAGTATCACGGACAGTACTCAATTTTCTCTGTCACAATTGCACTAATACGGCTACAATAACACCAAGTCAATAGATGCTAACATCTATTGGGAAAGTCAATTGTAGGCGATACGCGTGTAGAGGGGAAGGAGCCGAGCCTGTGACATCACGCCATCAGAGCGGACGTCTTGTAACTTTGTGACAAATGGTTTTATCTCTTAAAACCTTGTAATTGCAATATTTTAAGGGGGAAATCCAAATAAATGATTTAAATGGAGAGCACTATGTTTCTTGCATTTGTATTTGCATGAATATGGACCATATCCCAAGGGAAAATTCTCATCTGTGAGCTCTTCATATAACAGGCTGGAGCAGGAGAGTTGATATTGGAGTGGAGAAAGGAGTGAGTTTCCATTCAGAGCTTGTGTGGCTCAGTGTTGAGGTGAGCAGGCATAACAGCTGATGGAGGTGTGCACATTTATAATATTGGAGAAGTGTGGCAACCCTTTTTGATCCACGGTACAAGGGTAAAGTTGCAGAGCTCATCCTGCGTTCGCAGAGGGAGCAGAGGATGAAACATCTTTCAAAAAATGATTAAATAACCACCTGAATGACCACAACATACAGGGATATACAATGTAATACTGACACATAATCACACACATAGGTTGGACTTGACGGACTTGTGTCTTTTTTCAACCTCACCTACTATGTAACTATCTTCAGGAGGCCTTGAAGATAGGTTTGAGTAACGCATTTCCAGACCCTGGGGGGTTTCCATTTCCTAGTGCTGGACAACGTGTTCCTGAGGCTTTGTTTAGTCAGAGGCAGAGTGGTGGAGAAGGTAGCGGCTGACCGATGCCTTTAAACAATTTTTCAGTCCTCAGCACCAAGGTCTGATCAGTTCAAGCAACCATCGCCAGCATCTGAATTACATGGTGCAGGAATATCTAGGGGCAAGAGCAGACTTGGAGACCTTTCCAACAGAGCATCCACTGGGTTACTGGGTCTTGAGGATGGACCACTGGCCAGAACTTGCTCAATATGCAATCGAGCTACTGACCTGTCCTGCATCCAGCGTGCTTTCTGAACGCACATTCAGTGCTGCTGGAGGGTTTGTAATGGATCAAAGAGTGCGCCTGTCCACAGACTCCGTTGATAGACTCACATTCATCCATATGAATCAGTCTTGGATCAGCAGCTATCAAGTACCTGATCCTGATGTAACTGATTGAATTTGCTATGGATGTGGGATCCCTTGAAGACTGCCTATGCTGAGTGACTATCTTATTCCTCCTCAATCTTGATGATGCTAGCTTCCAACAATATTTTTGGTTTAGGGCACCACCACCACCATCCAAGGCTCAATTTTTCTGCCCCTGTTTGACAGGGGCATGTATTTACAATTTTTGATATAATATTTCACAGCAGGGCCTGTTCCTGAACTCCAACAAGAGTAACTTTGAGGGGTTACAGTGTTCTGACACCACCAACACCCAATATTTCTGCAGAGTATATAGGGCAGGCCATATAGTATATATACTGCTGTTCAGAGTATATAGTGCCTGGGGGACCGCCACAACATTTTATTAAAATTTTGGTGCGGGGTTCCCCTTAATATCCATACCAGACCTGAAGGGCCTGGTATGGATTTTGGGGGGGACATCCACGCCATTTTTTTTTTGGTATTTTTGGTGTGGGGTTCTCCTTAATATTCATACCAGACCCAAAGGGCCTGTTAATGGACTGGGGGGGAACCCACACCATTTTTTCAATGATTTTTATCTATATTGCCAGGACCCGACAATACATTACAGCCGCGAGCAGTTTTAAATGAGCACTCTTGATTTTTCATGTTCACGTCCCATAGACTTTAACGGTGTTCGCACAAATTTTTTGCCTGTTGACATGTTCTGCTGCCAATCAGGGGGGTTCAGCTCATCCCTAATGAACAATGATGATATGCAAAACCATCAGCTAGTCACACTGAAGTCTAACCTTATTGCATGACCTAAATATACTGTACATAGCATTATACATTGTAATGGGGCTGTTGCTTATGGTTTCTCTTTAGCATCACTGCTATTTCTCACAGTGAGGGGAACCCATTAGTGGTATATAGCAGGGGTCAGTTTACTGTCCTTGAGACTTTAGGAGGACCAGACTGTGACCATTGGAAGCAGAAAAGGTCCTATCTTCTGCTGGAAAAAGCAATGCCCTATCTTTGGTGTCAGTGGGAAGCAATAGTGACCCATCATTGGTGGTAGTGTGAGGAATAGTGCTCCATTATTGTTGTTAGTGTGATGAGTGGCACTCATTCATTGGTGTGATTGGGAGGAATTGTGTCCTATCATTGGTGTAATTTGGCCTCATCGTTGGTGTCATTGGGAGGAATTGTGTCCCATCATTGGTGTCATTGTGCCCAATTGTTGGTGTCATTAGGAGAAGTTGTGCCTATCATTGGTGTCATTGGGAGGAATTGTGTCCCATTATTGGTGTCATTGTGCCCAATTGTTGGTGTCATTGGGAGAAGTTGTGCCCCATCATTGGTGCCATTGACAGGAATTGTGCCCCATTATCGGTGTCATTGGGAGGAATTGTGTCAGGGAAGGCATGTCCGTAGTGCAGATGACGTTTCCTGGAGCATACATATGGGCATGCGCAGACTGGGCAGATGTACATAGTCGTGGGCATAGGCGCACTCGTGCATCCAAGCGTGCGCCTGTCACTAATGCTGGCGCCAAGTGGGCTTTTTAAACAGGCAACAGTATAGGCTCATTGCTTCTGTGTGTTTGATGCCTGATTCCTGTGTTGACCTTTGAACCTGACCCAGCTTGCTTCTGACCTGCATTTGTTTTCTACTTGCCCCAACCTCGGCTTGTCTCTGGATTCTGCCTCCTGATTTTGCCTAATCTACCTCCCGTTGCTGACTTGCCTTGTGACCCGACTATCCTGCTGTCTGCCATCTATGTCTGATCTGCCCGACCATTGGCGACCCGGCTTGTCTGACCCTGCACCCCGCTCAGCCCAGCAAGCTCTCATCTGGCTCCTGCTTCCAGCTGCCTACTACAGTTTGCCACAAGCCTAGCTCCATGCCAACTCATCTGCCAACAGCCTATCCTGCTGCCACACCCTCCTGCTGAATGCTGCCACGCAGGCTACAGGGCTGGTTACAGGCACTCCGACCTCGCCATGCTCCTGTGGCTGCTGTTTTACTACGGGTGGCCCCCCCGAGCCAGAGCTGTACGAGAGGTCTTCTGCTGTACGTGAGGCTCACTGACCAGGTAAGTGACAGTACCAAACAGCCATGTCTGAGCCTACAAGAGGACCCTCTCCATTGGATGAGATCTGTCAGCATCTTGCTGCTCTTACACAAGCAGTTAAGACCCTGCAGGAGGGGTATGTTCACCTGGAGGAACAAGTTCATTCCCTTCCTGTCCCAACAAGTTTGCTTCTCCGAACTGCAACAGGAAACGCCGACACCCAGAACTGCCTGCAGATCCATTGAAGAATGCAAAGGAGGAGGAGGAGGAGGACATACATACACATAGATGTCAGCACTTATAGCTTTGTTTGCATATACAGTATCTCACAAAAGTGAGTACACCCCTCACATTTTTGTAAATGTTTTCTTCTATCTTTTCATGTGACAACACTGAAGAAATGACACTTGTCTACAATGTAAAGTAGTGAGTGTACAGCTTGTATAACAGTGTAAATTTACTGTCCCCTCAAAATAACTCAACACACAGCCATTAATGTCAAATCCGCTGGCAACAAAAGTCAGTACACCCCTAAGTGAAAATGTCAAATTTGGGCCCAATTTTCCCTCCCCGGTGTCATGTGACTCGTTAGTGTTACAAGGTCTCAGGTGTGAATGGGGAGCAGGTGTGTTAAATTTGGTGTTATCACTCTCACTCTCTCATACTGGTCACTGGAAGTACAACATGACACCTCATGGCAAAGAACTCTCTGAGGATCTGAAATAAAGAATTGTTGCTCTACATAAAGGTGGCCTAGGCTATAAGAAGATTGCCAAGACCCTGAAACTGAGCTGCAGCCCGGTGGCCAAGACCATACAGCGGTATAACAGGACAGGTTTCACTCAGAACAGTCCTCGCCATGGTCCACCAAAGAAGTTGAGTTCACATGCTCAGCGTCATATCCAGAGGTTATCTTTGGGAAATAGACGTATGAGTGCTGCCAGCATTGCTGCAGAGGTTGTAGGGGTGGGGGGTCAGCCTGTCAGTGCTCAGACCATACGCCACACACTGCATCAAATTGGTCTGCATGGCTGTCATCCCAGAAGGAAGCCTCTTCTAAAGATGATGCAAAAGAAAGACCACAAACAGTTTGCTGAAGAGAAGCAGACTAAGGACATGGATTACTGGAACCATGTCCTGTGGTCTGATGAGACCAAGATAAACGTATTTGGTTCAGATGGTGACAAGCGTGTGTGGGGGCAACCAGGTGAGGAGGACAAAGACAAGTGTGTCTTGTCTACAGTCAAGCATGGTGGTGGGAGTGTCATGGTCTGGGGCTGCATGAGTGCTGCCGGCACTGGGGGGCTACAGATCATTGAGGAAACCATGAATGCCAACATGTACTGTGACATACTGAAGAAGAGCATGATCCCCTCCCTTCAGAGACTGGACCGCAGGGCAGTATTCCAACATGATAACCACCCCAAACACACCTCCAAGATGACCACTGCCTTGCTAAAGAAGCTGAGGGTAAAGGTGATGGACTGGCCAAGCATGTCTCCAGACCTAAACCCTATTGATCATCTGTGGGACATCCTCAAATGGAAGGTGGAGGAGCGCAAGGTCTCTAACATCCACCAGCTCTGTGATGTCATCATGGAGGAGGGGAAGAGGACTCCAGTGACAACCTGTGAAGCTCTGGTGACCTCCATGCCCAAGAGGGTTAAGGCAGTGCTGGAAAATAATGGTGGCCACACAAAATATTGACACTTTGGGCCCAGTTTGGACATTTTCACTTAGGGGTGTACTGACTTTTGTTCCCAGCGGTTTAGACATTAATGGCTGTGTGTTGAGTTACTTTGAGGGGACAGCAAATTTACACTGTTATACAAGCTGTACACTCACTACTTTACATTGTAGACAAGTGTCATTTCTTCAGTGTTGTCACATGAAAAGATAGAAGGAAAGATTTACACAAATGTCACTGAGGGGTGTACTTACTTTTGTGAGATACTGTATATGTCAACACAATTAGAAGGTGTTTTTAGCACTGATATATATATTCTTTTTACATTGCAAAACATCCCTCCATTTTTAACCCGAGTCACTTGATTTGTGTTATCCAGGCAAGCCAAGCAGAGTAGTGCCATTAGAAATAATGGGGCCTATACACACAAAGCCACCACTTGTACACACATCTATATATACACACAGCCCCCACCCCCCCGCACCCCAATACACAGAGCTCCCCCCAACACCTGTACACACATTCCTATACACACACAGCCCCCCCCCATACACAGAGCTCCCCCAACACCTGTACACACATTCCTATACACACACAGCCCCCCCCAATACACAGAGCTCCCCCCAACACCTGTACACACGTTCCTATACACACACAGCCCCCCCCCATACACAGAGCTCCCCCCAACACCTGTACACACATTCCTATACACACACAGCCCCCCCCCATACACAGAGCTCCCCCCAACACCTGTACACACATTCCTATACACACACAGCCCCCCCCCATACACAGAGCTCCCCCCAACACCTGTACACACATTCCTATACACACACAGCCCCCCCCCATACACAGAGCTCCCCCCAACACCTGTACACACATTCCTATACACACACAGCCCCCCCCCCATACACAGAGCTCCCCCCAACACCTGTACACACATTCCTATACACACACAGCCCCCCCCCATACACAGAGCTCCCCCCAACACCTGTACACACATTCCTATACACACACAGCCCCCCCCCATACACAGAGCTCCCCCCAACACCTGTACACACATTCCTATACACACAGCCCCCCCAATACACAGAGCTCCCCCCAACACCTGTACACACATTCCTATACACACACAGCCCCCCCCCCCCATACACAGAGCTCCCCCCAACACCTGTACACACATTCCTATACACACAGCCCCCCCCCATACACAGAGCTCCCCCAACACCTGTACACACATTCCTATACACACACAGCCCCCCCCAATACACAGAGCTCCCCCCAACACCTGTACACACGTTCCTATACACACACAGCCCCCCCCCATACACAGAGCTCCCCCCAACACCTGTACACACATTCCTATACACACACAGCCCCCCCCCATACACAGAGCTCCCCCCAACACCTGTACACACATTCCTATACACACACAGCCCCCCCCCATACACAGAGCTCCCCCCAACACCTGTACACACATTCCTATACACACAGCCCCCCCAATACACAGAGCTCCCCCCAACACCTGTACACACATTCCTATACACACACAGCCCCCCCCCCCCATACACAGAGCTCCCCCCAACACCCGTACACACATTCCTATACACACACAGCCCCCCCCCCCATACACAGAGCTCCCCCAACACCTGTACACACATTCCTATACACACACAGCCCCCCCAATACACAGAGCTCCCCCCAACACCTGTACACACATTCCTATACACACAGCCCCCCCCCATACACAGAGCTCCCCCCAACACCTGTACACACGTTCCTATTCACACAGCCCCCCCCCCCATACACAGAGCTCCCCCCAACACCTGTACACACATTCCTATACACACACAGCCCCCCCCCATACACAGAGCTCCCCCAACACCTGTACACACATTCCTATACACACACAGCCCCCCCCCCCATACACAGAGCTCCCCCCAACACCTGTACACACATTCCTATACACACACAGCCCCCCCCCATACACAGAGCTCCCCCCAACACCTGTACACACATTCCTATACACACACAGCCCCCCCCTCCCCATACACAGAGCTCCCCCAACACCTGTACACACATTCCTATACACACACAGCCCCCCCCCCCATACACAGAGCTCCCCCCAACACCTGTACACACATTCCTATACACACACAGCCCCCCCCCATACACAGAGCTCCCCCCAACACCTGTACACACATTCCTATACACACACAGCCCCCCCCCATACACAGAGCTCCCCCCAACACCTGTACACACATTCCTATACACACACAGCCCCCCCCCATACACAGAGCTCCCCCCAACACCTGTACACACATTCCTATACACACACAGCCCCCCCCCCCATACACAGAGCTCCCCCCAACACCTGTACACACATTCCTATACACACACAGCCCCCCCCCCCCCATACACAGAGCTCCCCCAACACCTGTACACACATTCCTATACACACACAGCCCCCCCCCCCATACACAGAGCTCCCCCCAACACCTGTACACACATTCCTATACACACACAGCCCCCCCCCATACACAGAGCTCCCCCCAACACCTGTACACACATTCCTATACACACACAGCCCCCCCCCCCATACACAGAGCTCCCCCAACACCTGTACACACATTCCTATACACACACAGCCCCCCCCCATACACAGAGCTCCCCCCAACACCTGTACACACATTCCTATACACACACAGCCCCCCCCCATACACAGAGCTCCCCCAACACCTGTACACACATTCCTATACACACACAGCCCCCCCCCATACACAGAGCTCCCCCCAACACCTGTACACACATTCCTATACACACACAGCCCCCCCCCCATACACAGAGCTCCCCCCAACACCTGTACACACATTCCTATACACACACAGCCCCCCCCCCCATACACAGAGCTCCCCCCAACACCTGTACACACATTCCTATACACACAGCCCCCCCCCCAATACACAGAGCTCCCCCAACACCTGTACACACATTCCTATACACACACAGCCCCCCCCCCCATACACAGAGCTCCCCCCAACACCTGTACACACATTCCTATACACACACAGCCCCCCCCATACACAGAGCTCCCCCCAACACCTGTACACACATTCCTATACACACACAGCCCCCCCCCATACACAGAGCTCCCCCCAACACCTGTACACACATTCCTATACACACAGCCCCCCCCCATACACAGAGCTCCCCCAACACCTGTACACACATTCCTATACACACACAGCCCCCCCCCATACACAGAGCTCCCCCCAACACCTGTACACACATTCCTATACACACACAGCCCCCCCCCATACACAGAGCTCCCCCAACACCTGTACACACATTCCTATACACACACAGCCCCCCCCATACACAGAGCTCCCCCCAACACCTGTACACACATTCCTATACACACACAGCCCCCCCCCATACACAGAGCTCCCCCCAACACCTGTACACACATTCCTATACACACACAGCCCCCCCCCATACACAGAGCTCCCCCCAACACCTGTACACACATTCCTATACACACACAGCCCCCCCCCCCCCATACACAGAGCTCCCCCAACACCTGTACACACATTCCTATACACACACAGCCCCCCCCCATACACAGAGCTCCCCCCAACACCTGTACACACATTCCTATACACACACAGCCCCCCCCCCCCATACACAGAGCTCCCCCCAACACCTGTACACACATTCCTATACACACACAGCCCCCCCCCATACACAGAGCTCCCCCAACACCTGTACACACATTCCTATACACACACAGCCCCCCCCCCCCATACACAGAGCTCCCCCAACACCTGTACACACATTCCTATACACACACAGCCCCCCCCCCATACACAGAGCTCCCCCAACACCTGTACACACATTCCTATACACACACAGCCCCCCCCCCCCATACACAGAGCTCCCCCCAACACCTGTACACACATTCCTATACACACAGCCCCCCCCCATACACAGAGCTCCCCCCAACACCTGTACACACATTCCTATACACACACAGCCCCCCCCCCCATACACAGAGCTCCCCCAACACCTGTACACACATTCCTATACACACACAGCCCCCCCCCATACACAGAGCTCCCCCAACACCTGTACACACATTCCTATACACACACAGCCCCCCCCCATACACAGAGCTCCCCCCAACACCTGTACACACATTCCTATACACACAGCCCCCCCCCCCATACACAGAGCTCCCCCCAACACCTGTACACACATTCCTATACACACAGCCCCCCCCCCCATACACAGAGCTCCCCCCAACACCTGTACACACATTCCTATACACACACAGCCCCCCCCCCATACACAGAGCTCCCCCAACACCTGTACACACATTCCTATACACACACAGCCCCCCCCCCATACACAGAGCTCCCCCCAACACCTGTACACACATTCCTATACACACACAGCCCCCCCCATACACAGAGCTCCCCCCAACACCTGTACACACATTCCTATACACACACAGCCCCCCCCCCCATACACAGAGCTCCCCCAACACCTGTACACACATTCCTATACACACAGCCCCCCCCCATACACAGAGCTCCCCCCAACACCTGTACACACATTCCTATACACACACAGCCCCCCCCCCATACACAGAGCTCCCCCAACACCTGTACACACATTCCTATACACACACAGCCCCCCCCCATACACAGAGCTCCCCCAACACCTGTACACACATTCCTATACACACACAGCCCCCCCCATACACAGAGCTCCCCCAACACCTGTACACACATTCCTATACACACACAGCCCCCCCCCCATACACAGAGCTCCCCCAACACCTGTACACACATTCCTATACACACACAGCCCCCCCCCCCATACACAGAGCTCCCCCAACACCTGTACACACATTCCTATACACACACAGCCCCCCCCCCCATACACAGAGCTCCCCCAACACCTGTACACACATTCCTATACACACACAGCCCCCCCCCCATACACAGAGCTCCCCCAACACCTGTACACACATTCCTATACACACACAGCCCCCCCCCATACACAGAGCTCCCCCCAACACCTGTACACACATTCCTATACACACACAGCCCCCCCCCATACACAGAGCTCCCCCCAACACCTGTACACACATTCCTATACACACACAGCCCCCCCCCATACACAGAGCTCCCCCCAACACCTGTACACACATTCCTATACACACACAGCCCCCCCCCCCATACACAGAGCTCCCCCCAACACCTGTACACACATTCCTATACACACACAGCCCCCCCCCCCCATACACAGAGCTCCCCCCAACACCTGTACACACATTCCTATACACACACAGCCCCCCCCCATACACAGAGCTCCCCCAACACCTGTACACACATTCCTATACACACACAGCCCCCCCCCATACACAGAGCTCCCCCAACACCTGTACACACATTCCTATACACACACAGCCCCCCCCCATACACAGAGCTCCCCCAACACCTGTACACACATTCCTATACACACACAGCCCCCCCCCATACACAGAGCTCCCCCCAACACCTGTACACACATTCCTATACACACAGCCCCCCCCATACACAGAGCTCCCCCCAACACCTGTACACACATTCCTATACACACAGCCCCCCCCATACACAGAGCTCCCCCCAACACCTGTACACACATTCCTATACACACACAGCCCCCCCCCCCCCATACACAGAGCTCCCCCAACACCTGTACACACATTCCTATACACACACAGCCCCCCCCCCCATACACAGAGCTCCCCCCAACACCTGTACACACATTCCTATACACACACAGCCCCCCCCCATACACAGAGCTCCCCCCAACACCTGTACACACATTCCTATACACACACAGCCCCCCCCCCCATACACAGAGCTCCCCCAACACCTGTACACACATTCCTATACACACACAGCCCCCCCCCATACACAGAGCTCCCCCCAACACCTGTACACACATTCCTATACACACACAGCCCCCCCCCCCCCATACACAGAGCTCCCCCCAACACCTGTACACACATTCCTATACACACACAGCCCCCCCCCATACACAGAGCTCCCCCCAACACCTGTACACACATTCCTATACACACAGCCCCCCCCCCCCCCAATACACAGAGCTCCCCCAACACCTGTACACACATTCCTATACACACAGCCCCCCCCCATACACAGAGCTCCCCCCAACACCTGTACACACATTCCTATACACACACAGCCCCCCCCCCCCATACACAGAGCTCCCCCCAACACCTGTACACACATTCCTATACACACAGCCCCCCCCATACACAGAGCTCCCCCAACACCTGTACACACATTCCTATACACACACAGCCCCCCCCCATACACAGAGCTCCCCCCAACACCTGTACACACATTCCTATACACACAGCCCCCCCCCCCATACACAGAGCTCCCCCCAACACCTGTACACACATTCCTATACACACACAGCCCCCCCCCCCCCATACACAGAGCTCCCCCCAACACCTGTACACACATTCCTATACACACACAGCCCCCCCCCCCCCCCATACACAGAGCTCCCCCCAACACCTGTACACACATTCCTATACACACACAGCCCCCCCCCATACACAGAGCTCCCCCCAACACCTGTACACACATTCCTATACACACACAGCCCCCCCCATACACAGAGCTCCCCCAACACCTGTACACACATTCCTATACACACACAGCCCCCCCTACACAAAGTTCCCTCCAACACCTGTACACACATTCCTATACACACAGCCCCCCCCCAATACACAGAGCTCCCCCCAACACCTGTACACACATTCCTATACACACACAGCCCCCCCCCCCATACACAGAGCTCCCCCCAACACCTGTACACACATTCCTATACACACACAGCCCCCCCCCCCATACACAGAGCTCCCCCCAACACCTGTACACACATTCCTATACACACAGCCCCCCCCCCCATACACAGAGCTCCCCCCAACACCTGTACACACATTCCTATACACACACAGCCCCCCCCCCCCATACACAGAGCTCCCCCAACACCTGTACACACATTCCTATACACACAGCCCCCCCCCATACACAGAGCTCCCCCCAACACCTGTACACACATTCCTATACACACACAGCCCCCCCCCCCATACACAGAGCTCCCCCAACACCTGTACACACATTCCTATACACACACAGCCCCCCCCCCCCATACACAGAGCTCCCCCCAACACCTGTACACACATTCCTATACACACACAGCCCCCCCCCCCCATACACAGAGCTCCCCCCAACACCTGTACACACATTCCTATACACACACAGCCCCCCCCCATACACAGAGCTCCCCCAACACCTGTACACACATTCCTATACACACACAGCCCCCCCCCATACACAGAGCTCCCCCCAACACCTGTACACACATTCCTATACACACACAGCCCCCCCCCATACACAGAGCTCCCCCAACACCTGTACACACATTCCTATACACACACAGCCCCCCCCCCATACACAGAGCTCCCCCCAACACCTGTACACACATTCCTATACACACACAGCCCCCCCCCCCATACACAGAGCTCCCCCCAACACCTGTACACACATTCCTATACACACACAGCCCCCCCCCCCCATACACAGAGCTCCCCCCAACACCTGTACACACATTCCTATACACACACAGCCCCCCCCCATACACAGAGCTCCCCCCAACACCTGTACACACATTCCTATACACACAGCCCCCCCCCCATACACAGAGCTCCCCCCAACACCTGTACACACATTCCTATACACACACAGCCCCCCCCCCATACACAGAGCTCCCCCCAACACCTGTACACACATTCCTATACACACACAGCCCCCCCCCATACACAGAGCTCCCCCCAACACCTGTACACACATTCCTATACACACACAGCCCCCCCCAATACACAGAGCTCCCCCCAACACCTGTACACACATTCCTATACACACACAGCCCCCCCCCCCCATACACAGAGCTCCCCCAACACCTGTACACACATTCCTATACACACAGCCCCCCAATACAAGGAGCTCCCCCCAACATCTTTACACACATTCCTATACACACAGCCCCCCCATACACAGAGCTCCCCCCAAATGTGTACACACGCACCTGTACCCACTCAGCCCCCCACACATGTACACAGAGCTCTCCCCAACACTTGTACACACTCAGCCCCCCCACACCTGTACATATACACAGAGCCCCCCCAACACAGCACAACCTGTAGCAAAATAAAGAAAATAAAAGTGCAGGGCTGCATGAACAGGGACGCAAGGGAGCCAGGCTAGTGGCCAGGCAACTACAGAAGGCCATAGATTGGCCAGTTAAGTGTGGGGGGAGGTACTGCAGGAGCTGGAGTGAGGGAGGTCAGGGGTGACTGGACATCCGGTGTTCTGCCAAGAAAGTTCCGCTCGGCGGATAAGGACCCCCCTCTACTGCGCAGTAGGATCCGGCGGAAATAGCCAAAGGTGAATAGCTGAAAATCAGCTGTACACGGCGCCTGTAAGAGGGCCCCTCGCGGGCTCGCTTCGCTCGCCACGCTTCGGGCATGGCCTCGCTTCGCTCGGCTCTTTTAGATTCCCCCTCTAGGTCCACTTGGATGGTGGGGAAGGAACCTGGACCTAGGGCGCAGGCGCCGTGTACAGCTGATTGAAAAGTTTGAGCTTCGGCTATCTCCGGCGGCTGACAGTAGTTTGTACTGCACAGGCGCTGCGCCTGCGCAGTACAGGGGGGAACTTATCCGCCGAGGGAACTTTCTCAGCAAGACACCGGCCAGCAGACATGAAGAGGAAATCGTTCAGTGCTGTGCCCTTCCCTTGTGTTCCTCATGGAGGATCCATGGCACTTGGCAGAGCAGCTCCGCTCGATGGCGGAATCAATGGGGACCGATTGGCTGCAGAGCCAGTTCGCAGTTCTGCAGGGGAAGACCACCGCGGCTCCGGCCAGCACCCATGTGAGACGTGCTCGGTGGGCATGCCCCCCGGAGTGCTTCAGCCCCTCACAATCCCCTTGAGCTCAGCGCCATATTGGGAGCCCGGACTCGGACCCTCCAGCCCAGCTGGCCCAGCCACCCCTGGCTGGAACAGGCATGGGTGCTGGAAGGAATTCTCCTTGGGGGCGGAGCTCGGCTGGACGGGTACGCAGTCCTACCCCACCCTGGGTCTCAGATAGAAGGAAGACTGGAGAGAGTGCGGCCCTGTCCCTGGCGGTAACAGCACCGGGAATGGCGGCTCAGCGGGGGAGGAGTTGCGTCACAGGTCACGGCCAGTCAGGTAGAGCGGCTGGAGACCCATCACACTCAGATCCAGTCGGGATCTGAGAGCCTCCAGTTTAGGTTGGCACAACAGGGCCCCGCCCACCAGTGGGGGGTGAAGAGGAGCTGCACAGCTACAGCCAGACGCACCAGTCCTGGGGGTCAGAGATGCAGGAGGGACAGCGGGCGGTGTATCATCGCTAGTCCAGCCTCCTGAAGGTCGCCAGGATTCCTCCCTTTCTGAGGGCAAGCTGTACAGTGCAGAAGAGGATGTCGCCCAGCGGAGGTCGTCAACGGTGGATTCCGGAATGGCGGCTGTGGGATCTCGTCCTGGTCAGCCTGGTAAGGCAGTGTCTAATATTGTTCCTTCTTTGCAGCTTTCTGTGTTACCTGTTTTGGGTTCTAGGGGTGGGCAGGCCCCTGCGGTGGGTCCTGGTTTCGCTTAAAATGTAGTAGGCGGGGCCTACCCCCCTCCCTCACACGGGACAGCAGGCCTAGAGCCGGCCGTGACAGGTGATGCTGCAGCAGTACTGGACCTTTTGGTCGGGCTGCGTTCTTTGGTCCAATGCTTTGACGTGGACACATCGGCAAGCTCTACGCCTGTGTCGGCTTGGGTTTTAGACTCCCTGGGGGTGGGTCGGGCAGCGACACAGGTTACTGCGAGTCCTGCAACTGCCCCGGGTCAGGGATCAGTGGCGTTAATGTCTCCAGGGGTTACAGTGGCCCCGAGGTCTAGTGCCGCCCCCATGTAGAATCCGCAAAAGAAGCTAGTAAAAGTATGGACTCGGTTCGCCTGGCTGATTCGGCCAAATGCGAAGTGTGTGTCTGTTTTGAAGGTCCTCTGGGAGCTCACCTCAAGATACCGGAAAAGATTTGGTGAGGGGAATATGTGGAGATCTTCACGTTGCTCCCCCTGGAAAATTTTAATTTAGATAGGGTAAAACGGAAGAGTCCAAGAAAGAAGATGAAGAGAAGCGTCGTTATAGGTTGATTCCGCGTAAGTTTAACAATTGGCTCCAGGCATTCACCATTTTGACGAGCGTCATCGGTGAGAAATCCCCTGAAAATTGTTCTCCGCTTTTTTGCTATCTGGATTCCATTAGCGAGGCCCAGAGGGTTTATGGGGGCATAGCTTGTCTGCGGTACGATGAGAAGTTCCGTCAACGTAAGGTGATACGTCCCTAGCTGCGCTGGGATCATAAGGATATTAGTTTGGGAATGAAACTTATGTCCTCTCCACGAGCATCGACTTTTTTTCCAGCACGGGCTGGGAGTCCTACTGCCCCAGGACAACCAGCCGTAAAAAGGCGGGATCAATGTTGGCAGTTTAATGAGGGTTCCTGCAAGTTTGGTACTAGTTGCCGATACAAGCATGAATGCTCTCACTGCGGGGGGGGGGCTCACCCCCTGTCACGTTACATCCCAGAGATGCTGCAGGAAAAAGGCTGGACTCCGGAGAGGGTGGACAGGATGGCCCCCTTTCTAATTAGATACCTGGACCGGCCTGCTGTGCGTTTGTTACATGCGGGTTTCACTGAGGGGTTTTTGATCCCTTGCTCCCTTACTCAGATTCCCCCTGCGGCCGACAACTTGCGATCGGCTAAGTTACACTCTGAGGTGGTTTCTGTGAAACTCGCTAAGGAAATTTCTATGGGCCGCACGTGCGGCCCGTTTCCGCATCCCCCCTTAGATAACCGTTTCCGCATCCCCCCTTAGATAATTTGGTGGTCTCGTCCTTGGGTGTCGTTCCGAAGAAGGAGCCCAATAAGTTTCGCCTGATCCCCCATCTTTCTTTTCCAAAAGGCGGCTCAGTCAATGATGCCATTAACCCCGAAGCATGCGCTGTGTCACATACATCATTTGATGCTGCGGTGTTTTGGGTAAGGCGATACGGCAAGGGGGCCCTTATGGCAAAAAACAATATTAAGTTGGCTTTTCGGTTGCTACCGGTTCACCCGCGCATCTTTCATCTGTTAGGCTGCAGATGGTTGGGGGCTTAAGACACATGGAAGGCAGGAAGGAAGGATCACTATGGTACATGGAAGGCAGGAATGATCACCATGGCACATGGAAGGCAGGAGGGATCACTAAGGCACATGGAAGGCAGGAAGGAAGGATCTCTATGGCACATGGAAGGCAGGAGGGATCACTTTATTATGTGGAAAGAAGGAAGTATTAGTTGGAAGGAAAAGAGAGGAGTGAGTTCAGATTTGCGGGACACTGGGATTTACTTGAAATCCCTGGATGGTCCTGGAGAATCCGGGATGGTCCTGGCAAATCCGGGATGGTCCCAGTGAATCTGGGATGGTTGGGAGGTATGGATTCTGGTATGATGACAAAACTATTCCAAAATCTGAGTCAGAGCATAATTCCACAGCTGTATGTACAGTGTGCGTTCTGCATAACCTATACCAGCCCGGCTCCAGGAAGTCTTGGGACACTTCTGGCTAGTTGCAGTCTATGTGTCAGGAATCTGCAAGTCAACAAAGTTCACTCTAAATCAGATAGGATGCCCCCTGCAAAGGCTGAGACATGGTGGGGAAGGCAGGAGGGGAAGCTTCACTGCAGTGTTTTTATGTGAGGAGGGAGGTATCGTGTAGCAAGCTGTGACTTCCTCACCTCATATGTCCCCTACCTTATTTTTTGCCTCTGGCTGGTCCAGGGCTATTTACAGCATGTGCAAGTAGACCAAAATAGGCAAAGAATGCACAGCAGGGAGGTCCAACCATGTCACTGCATACTTCTGGGTACACATGAAACCTGAATGGTGGGCCTGGGGCTGTGCGGTGATGTTGCAACCAGTGTGCTGGCAGCTGAGGGTGAGATCCTAGCAGCAAAAGACCATAAGGTGCGCACATCACATGGGGTGGGGGTGCAGTTTGGCATCTTTGCCCTGGCGCTGAATGACCTTGTCCCAGTGTGCCAGACCACTGTCCACCCGGGCTGTGTGCCCCGATTGCTGCCCTGTACTAAGGACTTAACCCTTGCTGTACCAGATCGCTGTCCATCCTTGCTGTGTGTCCGGATTGCTGTCGTTTGCTAAGGAGGTAACACTTGCTGTACCAGATCCCGTCCATCCACCATGCTGGGTACAAATGACTGCTCTGTGTTAACGGACTCTCCCCCATTGCTGTGCCCTGTCAGCCGCTATCCCGTATTGCTCCTCCATGGACTATCTATCTGTGTTGTGATATATTGCTGCCCAGTGGACTATTTGTCAGGGACGGGCTGGCCATAAGACAACTGAAGCTCTAAACCTCAAACAAATGCACAGGCGCGACCCTGCGGGGTGCCCGTCTTGTGGTGCACAGGTGCGCGCATGTGCTGATATGCAGGCTTGTGCGCATCCACCACTGATACTGGTGCCAAGTGGCCTCTATAAGTTCAGCAGCTGCACTAGTTGGTTACTGTCTGATCTGCAGTTGTTACCTGTGTTCTTGCATCTGTTCCTGTGATTAATGTCTGCGATTGACCTAGCTTGTCCTGACCACGTTTGAACGCTACCTGCCCTGAATTAGGCTTACCTCCAGACTCTGCTTACCTCCTGCTATTCTGCCTGATCCTGTGTTGCCAACCTCTGCCTGCATCCTGACCATTCTCTGCCTGCCGTTTATACCTACATCTGACCGTCCGTTGCTGACACGGCTTGTCCTGACCACGTTTGAACGCTACCTGCCCTGACTTAGGCTTACCTCCAGACTCTGCTTACCTCCTGCTATTCTGCCTGATCCTGTGTTGCCAACCTCTGCCTGCATCCTGACCATTCTCTGCCTGCCGTTTATGCCTACATCTGACTGTCCATTGCTGACACGGCTTGTCCTGACCACGTTTGAACGCTACCTGCCCTGACCTTGGCTTGCCTCTAGACTCTGCTTACCTCCTGCTATTCTGCCTGGTCCTGTGTTGCCAACCTCTGCCTGCATCCTGACCATTCTCTGCCTGCCGTTTACGCCTACATCTGACTGTCCGTTGCTGACACGGCTTGTCCTGACCACGTTTAAAACCCTACCTGCACTGACCTTGGCTTCCTCTAGACTCTGCTTACCTCCTGCTATTCTGTCTGATCCTGTGTTGCCAACCTCTGCCTGCATCCTGACCATTCTCTGCCTGCCGCTTATGCCTACATCTGACCGTCCGTTGCTGACACAGCTTGTCCTGACCATGTTTGAACGCTACCTGTCCTGACCTTGGCTTGCCTCTAGACTCTGATTACCTCCTGCTATTCTGCCTGATCCTGTGTTGCCAACCTCTGCCTGCATCCTGACCATTTTCTGCCTGCCGTTTATGCCTACATCTGACCGTCCATTGCTGACACGGCTTGTCCTGACCACGTTTGAACGCTACCTGCCCTGACCTTGGCTTGCCTCTAGACTCTGCTTACCTCCTGCTATTCTACCTTATCCTGTGTTGCCAACCTCTGCCTGCATCCTGACCATTCTCTTCCTGCCGTTTATGCCTACATCTGACCGTCCGTTGCTGACATGGCTTGTCCTGATCACGCTGGAACGCTACCTGCACTGACCTTGGCTTCCTCTAGACTCTGCTTACCTCCTGCTTTTCTGTCTGATCCTGTGTTGCCAACCTCTGCCTGCATCCTGACCATTCTCTGCCTGCCACTTATGCCTACATCTGACCGTCCATTGCTGACACGGCTTGTCCTGACCATGTTTGAACGCTACCTGCCCTGACCTTGGCTTGCCTCTAGACTCTGCTTTCCTCCTGCTATTCTGCCTGATCCTGTGTTGCTAACCTCTGCCTGCATTAGACCATTCTCTGCCTGCCGCTTATGCCTACATCTGACCGTCCGTTGCTGACACGGCTTGTCCTGACCATGTTTGAATGCTACCTGTCCTGACCTCGGTTTGCCTCTAGACTCTGCTTACCTCCTGCTATTCTGCCTGATCCTGTGTTGCCAACCTCTGCCTGCATCCTGACCATTCTCTTCCTGCCATTTATGCCTACATCTGACTGTCCGTTGCTGACATGGCTTGTCCTGATCACGCTGGAACGCTACCTGCCCTGACCTTGGTTTGCCACTAGACTCTGCTTACCTCCTGCTATTCTGCCTGATCCTGTGTTGCCAACCTATGCCTGCATACTGACCATTCTCTGCTTGCCATTTATGCCTACATCTGACTGTCTGCTTCTGACATGGCTTGTCCTGACCACACTGGAATGCTACCTGCCCTGACCTTGGTTTGCCTCTAGACTCTGCTTACCTCCTGTTATTCTGCCTGATTCTGTGTTGCCAACCTCTGCCTGTATCCTGACCATTCCCTTCCTGCCGTTTACGCCTACATCTGACCGTCCGTTGCTGACACGGCTTGTCCCTGACCACGCTGGAATGCTACTGCCCTGACCTTGGCTTGCCTCTAGACTCTGCTTACCTCCTGCTATTCTGCCTGATCCTGTGTTGCCAACCTCTGCCTGCATCCTGACCATTCTCTGCCTGCTATTTATGCCTGCATCTGACCGCCCATTGCTGACCTGGCTTGTCTGGCCTCGCATCCAGTCATTCGTCTGCCCTGGCTTCCGCTGGCACTTCGCCTGCCGCGTGCTGCACCGGCAACCAGCTGCTGTGTGCCAAGCAACTGCTGTTCCTGCTGCTTCTGCTGTTCCTGCTATCTTGGCCCAACTCTGTTACGCACCTCTGCGACCGGTGGAAGATCATACAGGCCCTCATACCTCGCCGGGCTCTCGGGGCCACTGTGGCATCATCTGTGGTCCCTGAGCTGGGGCTGTACCGGACGCCTCCCTCTACACAGCAGGCTCTGCCACAAGGTACGTGACACTATTTCTTTGTGCTGTGTCTCCTGTACACCCACGTTCTCCAATGAATGCCCACCCGATTGGTTCTGTGTGACCCCCCTCGCTCTGCACTCCTAGTTCCTTACATGGTGTCTATCTTGGGAGCACAGGAAAAGTTGTTACAGTTTATATTTTTCTTTTTTTCATGTGGAGATACTACTGTATTGTACTGTATTTTTGCAGGTGAGGATGATTGCCAGAGAATGTGTTTTTTGGCTAGCCATCAGATGGTTTGCAGGAGGAGTCCAACATCTGGCAGGAAACCAGAAGAACGCTGCTGAAGACGGGCGGAAGCTGCAAGTCTCAGTCTGCTGGGGAAGACAGAAAAAGTGGAGCAACATACCACATGACTGCTGTGTTAGTTATAGGACTGTGTCTGGATCTGGCAGATCTGACCCTTCTAGACTTTCTGACTGTCTAGCCAATCTGCAAGGAGAGAACCACTGGCACTGGAAACAGGGCGGGCACCCTCTGAACAGGTAAGAGGGATCCATTTCCTATCCAGTGGCTCCTCCTGAGATTATTGCTACACATACCTGCTAATTATATGATAATCACACTGGTATCATAGTGGAAGGCACTCTACAGTGCCTTGAAAAAGTATTCACACCCCTTGAAAATTTCCCACATTTTGTCATGTTACAACCAAAAAACGCAAATGTATTTTATTGGAATTTTATGTGATTGACCAACACAAAGTGTCACATAATTGTGAAGTAGAAGGAAAAATGATACGAATAAATATGTGAAAAGTGTGGGGGGCATTTGTATGGCGCCCCCCTGAGTCAATACATTGTAGAACCCCCTTTTCTCTGCAATTACAGCTGCAAGTCTTTTTGGGGATGTCTCTACCAGCTTTGCACATCTAGAGAGGACATTTTTGCCCATTCTTCTTTGCAAAATACCTCAAGCTCTGTCAGATTGGATGGAGAGCGTCTGTGAACAGCAATTTTCAAGTCTTGCCACAGATTCTCAATTGGATTTAGGTCTAGACTTTGACTGGGCCATTCTAACACATGAATATGCTTTCCCATTCCATTGTAGCTCTGGCTGTATGTTTCGGGTCGTTGTCCTGCTGGAAGGTGAACCTCCTCCCAGTCTCAAGTCTTTTGCAGACTCAAACAGGTTTTCTTCTATGCCGCGTACACACGATCGGACATTCCGACAACAAAATCCACGGATTTATTTCCGACGGATGTTGGCTCAAACTTGTCTTGCATACACACGGTCGCACAAATGTTGTCGAAATTCCGAACGTCAAGAACGCGGTGACATGCAACACGTACGACGAGCCGAAAAAAAGGAAGTTCAATAGCCAGTGCGGCTCCTTCTGCTTGATTCCGAGCATGCGTGGACTAATGCTGGCGCAAACGGACTATTTAAACAGGCTATAGTATGGACTCATTGCTGTTTGGTATGTTTGATTCCTGATTCCTGTGTTGACCTCTGATCCTGACCCGACTTGCTTCTGACCTGCGTTTGCCTGTTACCTGCCCTGACCTCGGCTTGTCTCTGGATTCAGCTTCCGCCTCCTGTTCTTGCCTGATCTACCTCCCGTTCCTGACTTGGCTTGTGACCAGACTATCCTGCTGTCTGCCATCTATGCCTGATCTACCCGACCGTTGCTGACCCGGCTCCAGTGTTGCCAACCTACCAGATTGAAATTTACTGACGCGACACCCAAAATTTACCGGCACAGTCAATTTCAGTATTTAGGCTACAAACAAGTACAATATGCAATTAGCAATGTGATTTAAGGTAGATATTAAGGCAAAAACACATTTCTTATTTTATTTTCGATATAGTAAGTAGCTCAGGGACAGGAATCGAGAGGGCAAGAAATTAGAATGGGCGGCACACACATGTGAAATTGACTCTCAAAATGACACTGACAGCAGTGTGCAGCAGCACAGATGATGATGGCACCTCACCAACATGACACGCAGTGGCGTCGCTAGGGGGGAGCGGGGGGGGTGACACCCGCCAGAGGGGGTGACGCACGGCACTGGATTGAAGATTGGAGAGGCGCAGCGGCTCTCTCCTCTTGCTCCTTCCCTTGCCCACTCCGGTATCTCTGCTGTGGTTCCTTAGCTCCTTAGCTCCCTGCGATGTTCAGGGAGGAGGAGAGAGAATGGCGAGGCAGAGGCAGACAGCTCCTCACTCCTCACCAACCAGGTCACTCCTCACCAACCAGGTCACTCCTCACCAACCAGGTCACTCCCCACCAATCAGGTCACTCCCCACCAATCAGGTCACTCCCCACCAATCAGGTCACTCCTCACCAACCAGGTCACTCCCCACCAATCAGGTCACTCCCCAGCCACTTCCCATGTTAGCCCCCTCCTTTCACTCCTCACCCCTCTCTCATCCTCTTTCTCTCTCTCTAATCCCCCTCTATCTCTCATCCCCTCTCTCTCCCTCTCTAATCCCCCTCTATCTCTCATCCTCACTCCCTTACCCCTCACCCCTCTCTCATCCCCTCTCTCTCTCTCTCTAATCTCCCCTCTATCTCTCATCCTCACTCCCTTACCCTCACCCTTCTCTCATCCCCTCTCTCTCTCTCTCTAATCCCCCTCTATCTCTCATCCCCCATCCTTACCCCTCACCCTTCTCTCATCCCCTCTCTCTCTCTCTCTCTCTAATCCCCCTCTATCTCTCATCCCCCATCCCTTACCCCTCACCCCTCTCTCATCTCCTCTCTCTCTCTCTCTAATCCCCCTCTATCTCTCATCCCCCATCCCTTACCCCTCACCCCTCTCTCATCTCCTCTCTCTCTCTCTCTAATCCCCCTCTATCTCTCATCCCCCGTCCCTTACCCCTCACCCCTCTCTCATCTCCTTTCTCTCTCTCTCATCCCCCTTTTTCTCTCTCTCTCATCCTCCCTCTCTCTATTTAATTTAATTTGTTATAACAAAAAATTGTTTGCATTTTTAATTATTATTTTATTTATTTATAGTTTTTAATAAAAAGCCCCACCATAATCCTCAGCACCAGGCCCATGATGTTCCTAATCCGGCCCTGATCACAATGACACTCCTCAGAGCCGACAGAGCCAAGATGGAGGGATAGTTGTGTGGACAGAACCACCCTGATCTGAGGTCTGTAAATGTAGGGAGGGGAGATATACATGGGGGGGGGGGGGGGTTTACATTAGGGGGATTATGCGGGGGGAGGGTTACATTACGGGTATTGCACGGGGGGGTGGGTTACATTAGGGGGATTACATGGGGGGGAGGGTTACATAGGGGGATTACATGGGGGGGGAGGGTTACATTAGGGGGAATTACATGGGCGGAGGATTACATTAGGGGGATTACATGGGGGGGGTTACATTAGGGGGATCACATGGGGGGAGGATTACATTAGGGGGATTACTTGGGGGGGGTTACATTAGGGGGATCACGTGGGGGGAGGATTACATTAGGGGGATTACTTGGGGGGGGTTACATTAGGGGGATCACATGGGGGGAGGATTACATTAGGGGGATTACACAGGGGGGTTACATTAGGGGGATTACATGGGGGCGAGGGTTACATTAGGGGAATTACACGGGGGGAGGGTTACATTAGGGGGAATTACACGGGGGGGAGGGTTACATTAGGGGGATTACATGGGGGTGAGGGTTACATTAGGGGGAATTACACGGGGGGAGGGTTACATTAGGGGAATTACACGGGGGCGAGGGTTACATTAGGGGGAATTACACGGGGTGAGGGTTACATTAGGGGGAATTACACGGGGGTGAGGGTTACATTAGGGGGAATTACACGGGGGTGAGGGTTACATTAGGGGAATTACACGGGGGTGAGGGTTACATTAGGGAGAATTACACGGGGGTGAGGGTTACATTAGGGGGAATTACACGGGGGTGAGGGTTACATTAGGGGGAATTACACGGGGGTGAGGGTTACATTAGGGAGAATTACACGGGGGGGAGGGTTACATTAGGGAGAATTACACGGGGGTGAGGGTTACATTAGAGGGAATTACACGGGGGTGAGGGTTACATTAGTGGGAATTACACGGGGGTGAGGGTTACATTAGGGGGAATTACACAGGGGGGAGGGTTACATTAGGGGGAATTACACGGGGGTGAGGGTTACATTAGGGGGATTATACAGGGCGAGGGTTACATTAGAGGGAATTACACGGGGTGAGGGTTACATTAGGGGGAATTACACGGGGGTGAGGGTTACATTAGGGAGAATTACACGGGGGGGAGGGTTACATTAGGGGGAATTACACGGGGGGGAGGGTTACATTAGGGGGAATTACACGGGGGGGAGGGTTACATTAGGGAGAATTACACGGGGGTGAGGGTTACATTAGGGAGAATTACACGGGGGTGAGGGTTACATTAGGGGAATTACACGGGGGTGAGGGTTACATTAGGGAGAATTACACGGGGGGGAGGGTTACATTAGGGGGGATTACACGGGGGGGGAGGGTTACATTAGGGGGGATTACACGGGGGGGAGGGTTACATTAGAGGGAATTACACGGGGGTGAGGGTTACATTAGAGGGAATTACACGGGGGGAGGGTTACATTAGGGGGAATTACACGGGGGTGAGGGTTACATTAGGGAGAATTACACGGGGTGAGGGTTACATTAGGGAGAATTACACGGGGGTGAGGGTTACATTAGGGGGAATTACACGGGGGTGAGGGTTACATTAGGGGAATTACACGGGGGTGAGGGTTACATTAGGGAGAATTACACGGGGGGGAGGGTTACATTAGGGGGAATTACACGGGGGGGAGGGTTACATTAGGGGGGATTACACGGGGGGGAGGGTTACATTAGGGGGGATTACACGGGGGGGAGGGTTACATTAGGGGGGATTACACGGGGGGAGGGTTACATTAGGGGGAATTACACGGGGGGGAGGGTTACATTAGAGGGAATTACACGGGGGTGAGGGTTACATTAGGGGGAATTACACGGGATGTGAGGGTTACATTAGAGGAAATTACACGGGATGTGAGGGTTACATTAGGGGGAATTACACGGGGGTGAGGGTTACATTAGAGGAAATTACACGGGATGTGAGGGTTACATTAGGGGGATTATACAGGGCGAGGGTTACATTAGAGGGAATTACATGGGGGGGAGGGTTACATTAGGGGGAATTACACGGGGGGGAGGGTTACATTAGGGGGAATTACACGGGGGTGAGGGTTACATTAGAGGGAATTACACGGGGGTGAGGGTTACATTAGGGGGAATTACACGGGGGTGAGGGTTACATTAGAGGGAATTACACGGGGTGAGGGTTACATTAGGGGGAATTACACGGGGGGGAGGGTTACATTAGGGGGAATTACACGGGGGGGAGGGTTACATTAGGGGGAATTACACGGGGGGGAGGGTTACATTAGGGAGAATTACACGGGGGTGAGGGTTACATTAGGGAGAATTACACGGGGGTGAGGGTTACATTAGGGGAATTACACGGGGGTGAGGGTTACATTAGGGAGAATTACACGGGGGGAGGGTTACATTAGGGGGAATTACACGGGGGGGAGGGTTACATTAGGGGGAATTACACGGGGGGGAGGGTTACATTAGGGGGGATTACACGGGGGGGAGGGTTACATTAGGGGGAATTACACGGGGGTGAGGGTTACATTAGAGGGAATTACACGGGGGGAGGGTTACATTAGGGGGAATTACACGGGGGTGAGGGTTACATTAGGGAGAATTACACGGGGTGAGGGTTACATTAGGGAGAATTACACGGGGGTGAGGGTTACATTAGGGAGAATTACACGGGGGGAGGGTTACATTAGGGGGAATTACACGGGGGGGAGGGTTACATTAGGGGGGATTACACGGGGGGGAGGGTTACATTAGGGGGGATTACACGGGGGGGAGGGTTACATTAGGGGGAATTACACGGGGGGGAGGGTTACATTAGGGGGAATTACACGGGGGGGAGGGTTACATTAGAGGGAATTACACGGGGGTGAGGGTTACATTAGGGGGAATTACACGGGGGTGAGGGTTACATTAGGGGAATTACACGGGGGTGAGGGTTATATTAGGGGGAATTACACGGGGGTGAGGGTTACATTAGGGAGAATTACACGGGATGTGAGGGTTACATTAGGGGGAATTACACGGGGGTGAGGGTTACATTAGGGGGAATTACACGGGGGTGAGGGTTACATTAGAGGAAATTACACGGGATGTGAGGGTTACATTAGAGGGAATTACACGGGATGTGAGGGTTACATTAGGGGGAATTACACGGGGGTGAGGGTTACATTAGGGGGAATTACACGGGGGTGAGGGTTACATTAGGGGGAATTACACGGGGGTGAGGGTTACATTAGGGGGAATTACACGGGGGTGAGGGTTACATTAGGGGGAATTACACGGGATGTGAGGGTTACATTAGGGGGAATTACACGGGATGTGAGGGTTACATTAGGGAGAATTACACGGGGGGGAGGGTTACATTAGGGGGAATTACACAGGGGGGAGGGTTACATTAGGGGGAATTACACGGGGGTGAGGGTTACATTAGGGGGATTATACAGGGCGAGGGTTACATTAGAGGGAATTACATGGGGGGGAGGGTTACATTAGGGGGAATTACACGGGGGGAGGGTTACATTAGGGGGAATTACACGGGGGGGAGGGTTACATTAGGGGGAATTACACGGGGGGGAGGGTTACATTAGGGGGGATTACACGGGGGGGAGGGTTACATTAGGGGGAATTACACGGGGGTGAGGGTTACATTAGAGGGAATTACACGGGGGGAGGGTTACATTAGGGGGAATTACACGGGGGTGAGGGTTACATTAGGGAGAATTACACGGGGGTGAGGGTTACATTAGAGGGAATTACACGGGGGTGAGGGTTACATTAGAGGGAATTACACGGGGGTGAGGGTTACATTAGGGAGAATTACACGGGGGTGAGGGTTACATTAGGGGGAATTACACGGGGGTGAGGGTTACATTAGGGGGAATTACACGGGGGTGAGGGTTACATTAGGGAGAATTACACGGGATGTGAGGGTTACATTAGGGGGAATTACACGGGGGTGAGGGTTACATTAGGGAGAATTACACGGGGGTGAGGGTTACATTAGAGGGAATTACACGGGGGTGAGGGTTACATTAGGGGAATTACACGGGGGTGAGGGTTACATTAGGGAGAATTACACGGGGGGAGGGTTACATTAGGGGGAATTACACGGGGGGGAGGGTTACATTAGGGGGGATTACACGGGGGGGAGGGTTACATTAGGGGGGATTACACGGGGGGGAGGGTTACATTAGGGGGGATTACACGGGGGGGAGGGTTACATTAGGGGGAATTACACGGGGGGGAGGGTTACATTAGGGGGAATTACACGGGGTGAGGGTTACATTAGAGGGAATTACACGGGGGGAGGGTTACATTAGAGGGAATTACACGGGATGTGAGGGTTACATTAGGGGAATTACACGGGGGTGAGGGTTATATTAGGGGGAATTACACGGGGGTGAGGGTTACATTAGGGAGAATTACACGGGATGTGAGGGTTACATTAGGGGGAATTACACGGGGGTGAGGGTTACATTAGAGGAAATTACACGGGATGTGAGGGTTACATTAGGGGGAATTACACGGGGGTGAGGGTTACATTAGGGGGAATTACACGGGGGTGAGGGTTACATTAGGGGAATTACACGGGGGTGAGGGTTACATTAGGGGGAATTACACGGGGGTGAGGGTTACATTATAGGGAATTACACGGGGGTGAGGGTTACATTAGGGGGAATTACACGGGATGTGAGGGTTACATTAGGGGGAATTACACGGGATGTGAGGGTTACATTAGGGAGAATTACACGGGGGGGAGGGTTACATTAGGGGGAATTACACAGGGGGGAGGGTTACATTAGGGGGAATTACACGGGGGTGAGGGTTACATTAGGGGGATTATACAGGGCGAGGGTTACATTAGAGGGAATTACATGGGGGGGAGGGTTACATTAGGGGGAATTACACGGGGGGGAGGGTTACATTAGAGGGAATTACACGGGGGTGAGGGTTACATTAGAGGGAATTACACGGGGTGAGGGTTACATTAGGGGGAATTACACGGGGGGGAGGGTTACATTAGGGGGAATTACACGGGGGGGAGGGTTACATTAGGGGGAATTACACGGGGGGGAGGGTTACATTAGGGAGAATTACACGGGGGTGAGGGTTACATTAGGGGAATTACACGGGGGTGAGGGTTACATTAGGGAGAATTACACGGGGGGAGGGTTACATTAGGGGGAATTACACGGGGGGGAGGGTTACATTAGGGGGGATTACACGGGGGGGAGGGTTACATTAGGGGGGATTACACGGGGGGGAGGGTTACATTAGAGGGAATTACACGGGGGTGAGGGTTACATTAGAGGGAATTACACGGGGGGAGGGTTACATTAGGGGGAATTACACGGGGGTGAGGGTTACATTAGGGAGAATTACACGGGGGTGAGGGTTACATTAGGGGGAATTACACGGGGGGAGGGTTACATTAGGGGGAATTACACGGGGGGAGGGTTACATTAGGGGGGATTACACGGGGGTGAGGGTTACATTAGGGAGAATTACACGGGGGTGAGGGTTACATTAGGGGGAATTACACGGGGGGGAGGGTTACATTAGGGGGAATTACACGGGGGGGAGGGTTACATTAGGGGGAATTACACGGGGGGGAGGGTTACATTAGGGGAATTACACGGGGGTGAGGGTTATATTAGGGGGAATTACACGGGGGTGAGGGTTACATTAGAGGAAATTACACGGGATGTGAGGGTTACATTAGGGGGAATTACACGGGGGTGAGGGTTACATTAGGGGGAATTACACGGGGGTGAGGGTTACATTAGGGGGAATTACACGGGGGTGAGGGTTACATTAGGGGGAATTACACGGGGGTGAGGGTTATATTAGGGGGAATTACACGGGGGTGAGGGTTACATTAGGGAGAATTACACGGGATGTGAGGGTTACATTAGGGGGAATTACACGGGGGTGAGGGTTACATTAGGGGGAATTACACGGGGGTGAGGGTTACATTAGAGGAAATTACACGGGATGTGAGGGTTACATTAGGGGGAATTACACGGGGGTGAGGGTTACATTAGGGGAATTACACGGGGGTGAGGGTTACATTATAGGGAATTACACGGGGGTGAGGGTTACATTAGGGGGAATTACACGGGATGTGAGGGTTACATTAGGGAGAATTACACGGGGGTGAGGGTTACATTAGAGGGAATTACACGGGGGGGAGGGTTACATTAGAGGGAATTACACGGGGGTGAGGGTTACATTAGGGGAATTACACGGGGGGGAGGGTTACATTAGGGGAATTACACGGGGGTGAGGGTTACATTAGGGGAATTACACGGGGGGGAGGGTTACATTAGAGGGAATTACACGGGGGTGAGGGTTACATTAGGGGGAATTACACGGGGGTGAGGGTTACATTAGGGGAATTACACGGGGGTGAGGGTTACATTAGGGGGAATTACACGGGGGTGAGGGTTACATTAGAGGGAATTACACGGGGGTGAGGGTTACATTAGGGGGAATTACACGGGGGTGAGGGTTACATTAGAGGGAATTACACGGGGTGAGGGTTACATTAGGGGGAATTACACGGGGGGGAGGGTTACATTAGGGGGAATTACACGGGGGGGAGGGTTACATTAGGGGGAATTACACGGGGGTGAGGGTTACATTAGGGGGAATTACACGGGGGTGAGGGTTACATTAGAGGGAATTACACGGGGTGAGGGTTACATTAGGGGGAATTACACGGGGGGGAGGGTTACATTAGGGGGAATTACACGGGGGGGAGGGTTACATTAGAGGAAATTACACGGGGTTGAGGGTTACATTAGGGGGAATTACACGGGGGTGAGGGTTACATTAGAGGAAATTACACGGGGTGAGGGTTACATTAGGGGGAATTACACGGGGGGGAGGGTTACATTAGGGGGAATTACACGGGGGTGAGGGTTACATTAGAGGGAATTACACGGGGGTGAGGGTTACATTAGGGGGAATTACACGGGGGTGAGGGTTACATTAGAGGGAATTACACGGGGTGAGGGTTACATTAGGGGGAATTACACGGGGGGGAGGGTTACATTAGGGGGAATTACACGGGGGTGAGGGTTACATTAGAGGGAATTACACGGGGGTGAGGGTTACATTAGGGGGAATTACACGGGGGTGAGGGTTACATTAGAGGGAATTACACGGGGGTGAGGGTTACATTAGGGGGAATTACACGGGGGGAGGGTTACATTAGGGGGAATTACACGGGGGGGAGGGTTACATTAGGGGAATTACACGGGGGGGAGGGTTACATTAGGGAGAATTACACGGGGGTGAGGGTTACATTAGGGAGAATTACACGGGGGTGAGGGTTACATTAGGGGAATTACACGGGGGTGAGGGTTACATTAGGGAGAATTACACGGGGGGAGGGTTACATTAGGGGGAATTACACGGGGGGGAGGGTTACATTAGGGGGAATTACACGGGGGGGAGGGTTACATTTAGGGGGGATTACACGGGGGGGAGGGTTACATTAGGGGGAATTACACGGGGGTGAGGGTTACATTAGAGGGAATTACACGGGGGGAGGGTTACATTAGGGGGAATTACACGGGGGTGAGGGTTACATTAGGGAGAATTACACGGGGTGAGGGTTACATTAGGGAGAATTACACGGGGGTGAGGGTTACATTAGGGGGAATTACACGGGGGTGAGGGTTACATTAGGGGAATTACACGGGGGTGAGGGTTACATTAGGGAGAATTACACGGGGGGAGGGTTACATTAGGGGGAATTACACGGGGGGGAGGGTTACATTAGGGGGGATTACACGGGGGGGAGGGTTACATTAGGGGGGATTACACGGGGGGGAGGGTTACATTAGGGGGAATTACACGGGGGGGAGGGTTACATTAGGGGGAATTACACGGGGGGGAGGGTTACATTAGGGGGAATTACACGGGGGGGAGGGTTACATTAGAGGGAATTACACGGGGGTGAGGGTTACATTAGGGGGAATTACACGGGGGTGAGGGTTACATTAGGGGAATTACACGGGGGTGAGGGTTATATTAGGGGGAATTACACGGGGGTGAGGGTTACATTAGGGAGAATTACACGGGATGTGAGGGTTACATTAGGGGGAATTACACGGGGGTGAGGGTTACATTAGGGGGAATTACACGGGGGTGAGGGTTACATTAGAGGAAATTACACGGGATGTGAGGGTTACATTAGAGGGAATTACACGGGATGTGAGGGTTACATTAGGGGGAATTACACGGGGGTGAGGGTTACATTAGGGGGAATTACACGGGGGTGAGGGTTACATTAGGGGGAATTACACGGGGGTGAGGGTTACATTAGGGGGAATTACACGGGGGTGAGGGTTACATTAGGGGGAATTACACGGGATGTGAGGGTTACATTAGGGGGAATTACACGGGATGTGAGGGTTACATTAGGGAGAATTACACGGGGGGGAGGGTTACATTAGGGGGAATTACACAGGGGGGAGGGTTACATTAGGGGGAATTACACGGGGGTGAGGGTTACATTAGGGGGATTATACAGGGCGAGGGTTACATTAGAGGGAATTACATGGGGGGGAGGGTTACATTAGGGGGAATTACACGGGGGGAGGGTTACATTAGGGGGAATTACACGGGGGGGAGGGTTACATTAGGGGGAATTACACGGGGGGGAGGGTTACATTAGGGGGGATTACACGGGGGGAGGGTTACATTAGGGGGAATTACACGGGGGTGAGGGTTACATTAGGGAGAATTACACGGGGGTGAGGGTTACATTAGAGGGAATTACACGGGGGTGAGGGTTACATTAGAGGGAATTACACGGGGGTGAGGGTTACATTAGGGAGAATTACACGGGGGTGAGGGTTACATTAGGGGGAATTACACGGGGGTGAGGGTTACATTAGGGGGAATTACACGGGGGTGAGGGTTACATTAGGGAGAATTACACGGGATGTGAGGGTTACATTAGGGGGAATTACACGGGGGTGAGGGTTACATTAGGGAGAATTACACGGGGGTGAGGGTTACATTAGAGGGAATTACACGGGGGTGAGGGTTACATTAGGGGAATTACACGGGGGTGAGGGTTACATTAGGGAGAATTACACGGGGGGAGGGTTACATTAGGGGGAATTACACGGGGGGGAGGGTTACATTAGGGGGGATTACACGGGGGGGAGGGTTACATTAGGGGGGATTACACGGGGGGGAGGGTTACATTAGGGGGGATTACACGGGGGGGAGGGTTACATTAGGGGGAATTACACGGGGGGGAGGGTTACATTAGGGGGAATTACACGGGGTGAGGGTTACATTAGAGGGAATTACACGGGGGGAGGGTTACATTAGAGGGAATTACACGGGATGTGAGGGTTACATTAGGGGAATTACACGGGGGTGAGGGTTATATTAGGGGGAATTACACGGGGGTGAGGGTTACATTAGGGAGAATTACACGGGATGTGAGGGTTACATTAGGGGGAATTACACGGGGGTGAGGGTTACATTAGAGGAAATTACACGGGATGTGAGGGTTACATTAGGGGGAATTACACGGGGGTGAGGGTTACATTAGGGGGAATTACACGGGGGTGAGGGTTACATTAGGGGAATTACACGGGGGTGAGGGTTACATTAGGGGGAATTACACGGGGGTGAGGGTTACATTATAGGGAATTACACGGGGGTGAGGGTTACATTAGGGGGAATTACACGGGATGTGAGGGTTACATTAGGGGGAATTACACGGGATGTGAGGGTTACATTAGGGAGAATTACACGGGGGGGAGGGTTACATTAGGGGGAATTACACAGGGGGGAGGGTTACATTAGGGGGAATTACACGGGGGTGAGGGTTACATTAGGGGGATTATACAGGGCGAGGGTTACATTAGAGGGAATTACATGGGGGGGAGGGTTACATTAGGGGGAATTACACGGGGGGGAGGGTTACATTAGAGGGAATTACACGGGGGTGAGGGTTACATTAGAGGGAATTACACGGGGTGAGGGTTACATTAGGGGGAATTACACGGGGGGGAGGGTTACATTAGGGGGAATTACACGGGGGGGAGGGTTACATTAGGGGGAATTACACGGGGGGGAGGGTTACATTAGGGAGAATTACACGGGGGTGAGGGTTACATTAGGGGAATTACACGGGGGTGAGGGTTACATTAGGGAGAATTACACGGGGGGAGGGTTACATTAGGGGGAATTACACGGGGGGGAGGGTTACATTAGGGGGGATTACACGGGGGGGAGGGTTACATTAGGGGGGATTACACGGGGGGGAGGGTTACATTAGAGGGAATTACACGGGGGTGAGGGTTACATTAGAGGGAATTACACGGGGGGAGGGTTACATTAGGGGGAATTACACGGGGGTGAGGGTTACATTAGGGAGAATTACACGGGGGTGAGGGTTACATTAGGGGGAATTACACGGGGGGAGGGTTACATTAGGGGGAATTACACGGGGGGAGGGTTACATTAGGGGGGATTACACGGGGGTGAGGGTTACATTAGGGAGAATTACACGGGGGTGAGGGTTACATTAGGGGGAATTACACGGGGGGGAGGGTTACATTAGGGGGAATTACACGGGGGGGAGGGTTACATTAGGGGGAATTACACGGGGGGGAGGGTTACATTAGGGGAATTACACGGGGGTGAGGGTTATATTAGGGGGAATTACACGGGGGTGAGGGTTACATTAGAGGAAATTACACGGGATGTGAGGGTTACATTAGGGGGAATTACACGGGGGTGAGGGTTACATTAGGGGGAATTACACGGGGGTGAGGGTTACATTAGGGGGAATTACACGGGGGTGAGGGTTACATTAGGGGGAATTACACGGGGGTGAGGGTTATATTAGGGGGAATTACACGGGGGTGAGGGTTACATTAGGGAGAATTACACGGGATGTGAGGGTTACATTAGGGGGAATTACACGGGGGTGAGGGTTACATTAGGGGGAATTACACGGGGGTGAGGGTTACATTAGAGGAAATTACACGGGATGTGAGGGTTACATTAGGGGGAATTACACGGGGGTGAGGGTTACATTAGGGGAATTACACGGGGGTGAGGGTTACATTATAGGGAATTACACGGGGGTGAGGGTTACATTAGGGGGAATTACACGGGATGTGAGGGTTACATTAGGGGGAATTACACGGGATGTGAGGGTTACATTAGGGAGAATTACACGGGGGTGAGGGTTACATTAGAGGGAATTACACGGGGGGGAGGGTTACATTAGAGGGAATTACACGGGGGTGAGGGTTACATTAGGGGAATTACACGGGGGGGAGGGTTACATTAGGGGAATTACACGGGGGTGAGGGTTACATTAGGGGAATTACACGGGGGGGAGGGTTACATTAGAGGGAATTACACGGGGGTGAGGGTTACATTAGGGGGAATTACACGGGGGTGAGGGTTACATTAGGGGAATTACACGGGGGTGAGGGTTACATTAGGGGAATTACACGGGGGGGAGGGTTACATTAGGGGAATTACACGGGGGTGAGGGTTACATTAGGGGAATTACACGGGGGTGAGGGTTACATTAGGGGGAATTACACGGGGGTGAGGGTTACATTAGGGAGAATTACACGGTGGTGAGGGTTACATTAGGGGGAATTACACGGGGGGGAGGGTTACATTAGGGGGAATTACACGGGGGTGAGGGTTACATTAGAGGGAATTACACGGGGGGAGGGTTACATTAGGAGAATTACACGGGGGGAGGGTTACATTAGGGGGAATTACACGGGGGGGAGGGTTACATTAGGGGGGATTACACGGGGGGGAGGGTTACATTAGAGGAAATTACACGGGGTTGAGGGTTACATTAGGGGGAATTACACGGGGGTGAGGGTTACATTAGAGGAAATTACACGGGGTTGAGGGTTACATTAGGGGGAATTACACGGGGGGAGGGTTACATTAGAGGAAATTACACGAGGTTGAGGGTTACATTAGGGGGATTACACGGGGGTGAGGGTTACATTAGAGGAAATTACACGGGGTTGAGGGTTACATTAGGGGGAATTACACGGGGGGAGGGTTACATTAGAGGAAATTACACGGGGTTGAGGGTTACATTAGGGGGAATTACACGGGGGTGAGGGTTACATTAGGGGGGATTACACGGGGGTGAGGGTTACATTAGGGAGAATTACACGGGGGTGAGGGTTACATTAGGGGGAATTACACGGGGGGAGGGTTACATTAGGGGGAATTACACGGGGGTGAGGGTTACATTAGGGGGAATTACACGGGGGTGAGGGTTACATTAGGGGGAATTACACGGGGTGAGGGTTACATTAGGGAGAATTACACGGGGGTGAGGGTTACATTAGAGGGAATTACACGGGGGGGAGGGTTACATTAGAGGGAATTACACGGGGTGAGGGTTACATTAGGGGGAATTACACGGGGGTGAGGGTTACATTAGAGGGAATTACACGGGGGGGAGGGTTACATTAGAGGGAATTACACGGGGGTGAGGGTTACATTAGAGGGAATTACACGGGGGTGAGGGTTACATTAGGGGAATTACACGGGGGGAGGGTTACATTAGGGGAATTACACGGGGGTGAGGGTTACATTAGAGGGAATTACACGGGGGGGAGGGTTACATTAGAGGGAATTACACGGGGGTGAGGGTTACATTAGGGGAATTACACGGGGGTGAGGGTTACATTAGGGGAATTACACGGGGGTGAGGGTTACATTAGAGGGAATTACACGGGATGTGAGGGTTACATTAGAGGGAATTACACGGGGGTGAGGGTTACATTAGAGGGAATTACACGGGGGTGAGGGTTACATTAGGGGAATTACACGGGGGGAGGGTTACATTAGGGGAATTACACGGGGGTGAGGGTTACATTAGAGGGAATTACACGGGGGTGAGGGTTACATTAGGGGGAATTACACGGGGGGGAGGGTTACATTAGGGGAATTACACGGGGGTGAGGGTTACATTAGGGGAATTACACGGGGGTGAGGGTTACATTAGGGGGAATTACACGGGGGGGAGGGTTACATTAGGGGGAATTACACGGGGGTGAGGGTTACATTAGGGGGAATTACACGGGGGTGAGGGTTACATTAGAGGGAATTACACGGGGGTGAGGGTTACATTAGGGGGAATTACACGGGGGTGAGGGTTACATTAGAGGGAATTACACGGGGGTGAGGGTTACATTAGGGGGAATTACACGGGGGTGAGGGTTACATTAGGGGGAATTACACGGGGGTGAGGGTTACATTAGAGGGAATTACACGGGGGGGAGGGTTACATTAGGGGGAATTACACGGGGGTGAGGGTTACATTAGAGGGAATTACACGGGGGTGAGGGTTACATTAGGGGGAATTACACGGGGGTGAGGGTTACATTAGGGGGAATTACACGGGGGTGAGGGTTACATTAGAGGGAATTACACGGGGGTGAGGGTTACATTAGGGGGAATTACACGGGGGTGAGGGTTACATTAGGGGGAATTACACGGGGGTGAGGGTTACATTAGAGGGAATTACACGGGGGGAGGGTTACATTAGGAGAATTACACGGGGGGAGGGTTACATTAGGGGGAATTACACGGGGGGGAGGGTTACATTAGGGGGGATTACACGGGGGGGAGGGTTACATTAGGGGGAATTACACGGGGGTGAGGGTTACATTAGGGGGATTATACAGGGCGAGGGTTACATTAGAGGGAATTACACGGGGGTGAGGGTTACATTAGAGGGAATTACACGGGGGTGAGGGTTACATTAGGGGGAATTACACGGGGTGAGGGTTACATTAGAGGAAATTACACGGGGGTGAGGGTTACATTAGAGGAAATTACACGGGGTTGAGGGTTACATTAGAGGAAATTACACGGGGGGAGGGTTACATTAGGGGGGATTACACGGGGGGAGGGTTACATTAGGGGGAATTACACGGGGGTGAGGGTTACATTAGGGGGGATTACACGGGGGTGAGGGTTACATTAGGGGGAATTACACGGGGGTGAGGGTTACATTAGGGAGAATTACACGGGGGTGAGGGTTACATTAGGGGGAATTACACGGGGGGAGGGTTACATTAGGGGGAATTACACGGGGGGAGGGTTACATTAGGGGGAATTACACGGGGGTGAGGGTTACATTAGGGGGAATTACACGGGGGTGAGGGTTACATTAGGGGGAATTACACGGGGGTGAGGGTTACATTAGGGAGAATTACACGGGGGTGAGGGTTACATTAGGGGGAATTACACGGGGGGAGGGTTACATTAGGGGGAATTACACGGGGGGAGGGTTACATTAGGGGGAATTACACGGGGGTGAGGGTTACATTAGGGGGGATTACACGGGGGTGAGGGTTACATTAGGGAGAATTACACGGGGTGAGGGTTACATTAGGGAGAATTACACGGGGGTGAGGGTTACATTAGGGGGAATTACACGGGGGTGAGGGTTACATTAGGGGGAATTACACGGGGGTGAGGGTTACATTAGGGAGAATTACACGGGGGTGAGGGTTACATTAGGGGGAATTACACGGGGGAGGGTTACATTAGGAGAATTACACGGGATGTGAGGGTTACATTAGGGGGAATTACACGGTTGGAGGGTTACATTAGGGGGAATTACACGGGGGTGAGGGTTACATTAGGGGAATTACACGGGGGTGAGGGTTACAGTAGGGGGAATTACACGGGGGTGAGGGTTACATTAGGGGGAATTACACGGGGGGAGGGTTACATTAGGGGGAATTACACGGGGGGGAGGGTTACATTAGGGGAATTACACGGGGGTGAGGGTTACAGTAGGGGGAATTACACGGGGGTGAGGGTTACATTAGGGAGAATTACACGGGGGGGAGGGTTACATTAGAGGGAATTACACGGGGGGGAGGGTTACATTAGGGGGAATTACACGGGGGGAGGGTTACATTAGGGAGAATTACACGGGGGGGAGGGTTACATTAGAGGGAATTACACGGGGGTGAGGGTTACATTAGAGGGAATTACACGGGGGGGAGGGTTACATTAGGGGGGATTACACGGGGGTGAGGGTTACATTAGGGGGGATTACACGGGGGTGAGGGTTACATTAGAGGGAATTACACGGGGGTGAGGGTTACATTAGGGGGAATTACACGGGGGGGAGGGTTACATTAGAGGGAATTACACGGGGGTGAGGGTTACATTAGGGGGAATTACACGGGGGTGAGGGTTACATTAGAGGGAATTACACGGGGGGGAGGGTTACATTAGGGAGAATTACACGGGGGTGAGGGTTACATTAGAGGGAATTACACGGGGGGGAGGGTTACATTAGGGGGAATTACACGGGGGTGAGGGTTACATTAGGGGGGATTACACGGGATGTGAGGGTTACATTAGGGGGAATTACACGGGGGGGAGGGTTACATTAGGGGGAATTACACGGGGGTGAGGGTTACATTAGGGGGAATTACACGGGGGGGAGGGTTACATTAGGGGGAATTACACGGGGGTGAGGGTTACATTAGGGGGAATTACACGGGATGTGAGGGTTACATTAGGGGGAATTACACGGGGGTGAGGGTTACATTACGGGGGATTACACGGGGGTGAGGGTTACATTAGGGGGGATTACACGGGGGTGAGGGTTACATTAGGGGGAATTACACGGGGGTGAGGGTTACATTAGGGGGAATTACACGGGGGGGAGGGTTACATTAGGGGGAATTACACGGGGGTGAGGGTTACATTAGAGGGAATTACACGGGGGTGAGGGTTACATTAGGGGGAATTACACGGGGGTGAGGGTTACATTAGAGGGAATTACACGGGGGTGAGGGTTACATTAGGGAGAATTACACGGGGGTGAGGGTTACATTAGGGGGAATTACACGGGGGTGAGGGTTACATTAGGGGGAATTACACGGGATGTGAGGGTTACATTAGGGGGAATTACACGGGGGTGAGGGTTACATTAGGGGGAATTACACGGGGGTGAGGGTTACATTAGGGGGAATTACACGGGGGTGAGGGTTACATTAGGGGGGATTACACGGGGGTGAGGGTTACATTAGGGGGAATTACACGGGGGTGAGGGTTACATTAGGGGGAATTACACGGGGGGGAGGGTTACATTAGGGGGAATTACACGGGGGTGAGGGTTACATTAGAGGGAATTACACGGGGGTGAGGGTTACATTAGGGGGAATTACACGGGGGTGAGGGTTACATTAGGGAGAATTACACGGGGGTGAGGGTTACATTAGGGGGAATTACACGGGGGTGAGGGTTACATTAGGGGGAATTACACAGGGGTGAGGGTTACATTAGAGGGAATTACACGGGGGTGAGGGTTACATTAGGGAGAATTACACGGGGGTGAGGGTTACATTAGGGGGAATTACACGGGGGTGAGGGTTACATTAGGGGGAATTACACGGGGGTGAGGGTTACATTAGGGGGGATTACACGGGGGTGAGGGTTACATTAGGGGGAATTACACGGGGGTGAGGGTTACATTAGGGGGAATTACACGGGGGGGAGGGTTACATTAGGGGGAATTACACGGGGGTGAGGGTTACATTAGAGGGAATTACACGGGGGTGAGGGTTACATTAGGGGGAATTACACGGGGGTGAGGGTTACATTAGGGGGAATTACACGGGGGTGAGGGTTACATTAGGGAGAATTACACGGGGGTGAGGGTTACATTAGGGGGAATTACACGGGGGTGAGGGTTACATTAGGGGGAATTACACAGGGGTGAGGGTTACATTAGAGGGAATTACACGGGGGGAGGGTTACATTAGGGGGAATTACACGGGGGTGAGGGTTACATTAGGGAGAATTACACGGGGGTGAGGGTTACATTAGGGGGAATTACACGGGGGTGAGGGTTACATTAGGGAGAATTACACGGGGGTGAGGGTTACATTAGGGGAATTACACGGGGGTGAGGGTTACATTAGGGGGAATTACACGGGGGTGAGGGTTACATTAGGGGGAATTACACGGGGGGGAGGGTTACATTAGGGGGAATTACACGGGGGGGAGGGTTACATTAGGGAGAATTACACGGGGGTGAGGGTTACATTAGGGGGAATTACACGGGGGTGAGGGTTACATTAGGGAGAATTACACGGGGGTGAGGGTTACATTAGAGGGAATTACACGGGATGTGAGGGTTACATTAGGGGGAATTACACGGGGGTGAGGGTTACATTAGGGAGAATTACACGGGGGTGAGGGTTACATTAGGGGAATTACACGGGGGTGAGGGTTACATTAGGGGGAATTACACGGGGGTGAGGGTTACATTAGGGGGAATTACACGGGGGGGAGGGTTACATTAGGGGGAATTACACGGGGGGGAGGGTTACATTAGAGGGAATTACACGGGGGGGAGGGTTACATTAGGGGGGATTACACGGGGGGGAGGGTTACATTAGGGGGAATTACACGGGGGGAGGGTTACATTAGGGGGAATTACACGGGGGGAGGGTTACATTAGAGGGAATTACATGGGGGTGAGGGTTACATTAGAGGGAATTACACGGGGGTGAGGGTTACATTAGGGGGATTACAAGGGGGTGAGGGTTACATTAGAGGGAATTACACGGGGGTGAGGGTTACATTAGAGGGAATTACACGGGGGTGAGGGTTACATTAGAGGGGATTACACGGGGGTGAGGGTTACATTAGAGGGAATTACACGGGGGTGAGGGTTACATTAGAGGGAATTACACGGGATGTGAGGGTTACATTAGGGGGAATTACACGGGATGTGAGGGTTACATTAGGGAGAATTACACGGGGGTGAGGGTTACATTAGAGGGAATTACACGGGATGTGAGGGTTACATTAGAGGGAATTACACGGGGGTGAGGGTTACATTAGGGGGGATTGCACGGGATGTGAGGGTTACATTAGAGGGAATTACACGGGATGTGAGGGTTACATTAGAGGGAATTACACGGGGGTGAGGGTTACATTAGGGGGAATTACACGGGGGTGAGGGTTACATTAGGGGGAATTGCACGGGATGTGAGGGTTACATTAGAGGGAATTACACGGGGGTGAGGGTTACATTAGGGGGAATTACACGGGGGTGAGGGTTACATTAGGGGGAATTACACGGGGGTGAGGGTTACATTAGGGGGAATTACACGGGATGTGAGGGTTACATTAGGGGGAATTACACGGGATGTGAGGGTTACATTAGAGGGAATTACACGGGGGTGAGGGTTACATTAGGGGGAATTACACGGGGGTGAGGGTTACATTAGAGGGAATTACACGGGGGTGAGGGTTACATTAGGGGGAATTACACGGGGGTGAGGGTTACATTAGGGGGAATTACACGGGGGGGAGGGTTACATTAGGGGGAATTACACGGGGGTGAGGGTTACATTAGGGGGAATTACACGGGGGTGAGGGTTACATTAGGGGGAATTACACGGGGGTGAGGGTTACATTAGGGGGAATTACACGGGGGTGAGGGTTACATTAGAGGGAATTACACGGGGGTGAGGGTTACATTAGGGGGAATTACACGGGGGTGAGGGTTACATTAGGGGGAATTACACGGGGGTGAGGGTTACATTAGGGGGAATTGCACGGGATGTGAGGGTTACATTAGAGGGAATTACACGGGGGTGAGGGTTACATTAGGGGGAATTACACGGGGGTGAGGGTTACATTAGGGGGAATTACACGGGGGTGAGGGTTACATTAGGGGGAATTACACGGGATGTGAGGGTTACATTAGGGGGAATTACACGGGATGTGAGGGTTACATTAGAGGGAATTACACGGGGGTGAGGGTTACATTAGGGGGAATTACACGGGGGTGAGGGTTACATTAGAGGGAATTACACGGGGGTGAGGGTTACATTAGGGGGAATTACACGGGGGTGAGGGTTACATTAGGGGGAATTACACGGGGGGGAGGGTTACATTAGGGGGAATTACACGGGGGTGAGGGTTACATTAGGGGGAATTACACGGGGGTGAGGGTTACATTAGGGGGAATTACACGGGGGTGAGGGTTACATTAGGGGGAATTACACGGGGGTGAGGGTTACATTAGGGGGAATTACACGGGGGTGAGGGTTACATTAGAGGGAATTACACGGGATGTGAGGGTTACATAGTTACATAGTTACATAGTAGGTGAGGTTGAAAAAAGACACAAGTCCATCAAGTCCAACCTATGTGTGTGATTATGTGTCAGTATTACATTACATATCCCTGTATATTGCGGTCATTCAGGTGATTATCTAATAGTTTCTTGAAGCTATCAATGCTCTCCGCTGAGACCACCGCCTGTGGAAGGGAATTCCACATCCTTGCCGCTCTTACAGTAAAGAACCCTCTACGTAGTTTAAGGTTAAACCTCTTTTCCTCTAATTGCAATGAGTGGCCACGAGTCTTATTAAACTCTCTTCTGCGAAAAAGTTTTATCCCTATTGTGGGGTCACCAGTACAGTATTTGTAAATTGAAATCATATCCCCTCTCAAGCGTCTCTTCTCCAGAGAGAATAAGTTCAGTGCTCGCAACCTTTCCTCATAACTAAGATCCTCCAGACCCTTTATTAGCTTTGTTGCCCTTCTTTGTACTCGCTCCATTTCCAGTACGTCCCTCCTGAGGACTGGTGCCCAGAACTGGACAGCATACTCCAGGTGCGGCCGGACCAGAGTCTTGTAGAGCGGGAGAATTATCGTTTTATCTCTGCAGTTGATCCCCCTTTTAATGCATGCCAATATTCTGTTTGCTTTATTAGCAGCAGCTTGGCATTGCATGCCATTGCTGAGCCTATCATCCACTAGGACCCCCAGGTCCTTTTCCATCCTAGATTCCCCCAGAGGTTCTCCCCCCAGTGTATAGATTGCATTCATATTTTTGACACCCAAATGCATTATTTTACATTTTTCTACATTGAACCTCATTTGCCATGTAGTCGCCCACCCCATTAATTTGTTCAGGTCTTTTTGCAAGATTTCCACATCCTGCGGAGAAGTTATTGCCCTGCTTAGCTTAGTATCGTCTGCAAATACAGAGATGGAACTGTTTATCCCATCCTCCAGGTCATTTATGAACAAATTAAATAGGATTGGTCCCAGCACAGAACCCTGGGGGACCCCACTACCCACCCCTGACCATTCTGAGTACTCCCCATTTATCACCACCCTCTGAACACGCCCTTGTAGCCAGTTTTCAATCCATGTACTCACCCTATGGTCCATGCCAACGCACCTTATTTTGTACAGTAAACGTTTATGGGGAACTGTGTCAAATGCTTTTGCAAAATCCAGATACACCACGTCTACGGGCCTTCCTTTATCTAGATGGCAACTCACCTCCTCATAGAAGGTTAATAGATTGGTTTGGCAAGAACGATTCTTCATGAATCCATGCTGATTACTGCTAATGATATCATTCTTATTACTAAAATCTTGTATATAGTCCCTTATCATCCCCTCCAAGAGTTTACATACTATTGATGTTAGGCTAACTGGTCTGTAATTCCCAGGGATGTTTTTTGGGCCCTTTTTAAATATTGGTGCTACATTGGCTTTTCTCCAATCAGCTGGCACCATTCCAGTCAATAGACTGTCTGTAAAAATTAGGAACAACGGTCTGGCAATCACCTGACTGAGTTCCCTAAGTACCCTCGGATGCAAGCCATCTGGTCCCGGTGATTTATTAATGTTAAGTTTCTCAAGTCTAATTTTAATTCCGTCCTCTGTTAACCATGTAGGTGCTTCCTGTGTTGTGTCCTGAGGATAAACACTGCAGTTTTGGTTACTGAAGCCCCCCGATTCACTCGTGAATACTGAGGAGAAGAATAAATTCAATACCTCTGCCATCTCCCCATCCTTTGTAACCAGATGTCCTTCCTCATTCTTTATGGGGCCAATATGGTCTGTCCTCCCTTTTTTACTGTTTACATACTTAAAGAATTTCTTGGGATTTTTTTTGCTCTCCTCCGCTATGTGTCTTTCATGTTCTATCTTAGCCATCCTAATTGCACCCTTACATTTCTTATTGAATTCTTTATAAATTCTGAATGCTGTGGATGATCCCTCAACCTTGTATTTTTTGAAGGCCTTCTCCTTTGCTTTTATATGCATTTTTACATTGGAGTTAAGCCATCCAGGATGTTTGTTCGCTCTTTTAAATTTATTACCCAATGGGATACATTGGCTAATGCCCTTATTTAATATGCTCTTAAAGCAAACCCATCTCTCCTCTGTATTCTTTGTTCCTAATATTTTATCCCAATTTATGCCTTTTAGCAAGGTTTGTAGTTTAGGGAAGTTGGCTCTTTTGAAATTCAGTGTCTTTGTGTTCCCTTCATGTCTCCTATTTGTGTGATTTATACTGAAACTAATTGACCTGTGATCGCTGTTACCTAAATTGCCCCGTATTTCCACATCTGTTATCAGGTCTGTATTGTTGGTAATCAGTAGATCTAGTAATGTTTTATTTCTAGTTGGTGCGTCTACCATCTGACCCATAAAATTGTCCTGCAAGACATTAAGGAACTGGCGAGCCTTAAATGAATGCGCGGTTCCCTCCGCCCAGTCTATGTCTGGATAATTAAAATCCCCCATTATGATAACACTTCCCATCCTTGCTGCTAATCCAATTTGTGATAGGAGATCCGTCTCCACTTCCTCCCTCAGGTTAGGGGGCCTATAGCATACTCCCAGTATTATTTTCCCCTTAGCTTCATCCCTTTGGAGCTCTACCCATAAAGATTCCACCTCCTCCCTAGCCCCCTCAGTGATGTCATCTCTCACATTCACTTGTACATTATTCTTGATATATAAGCATACCCCTCCCCCTTTTTTACCCTCTCTATCCTTGCGGTATAGGGTATACCCTTGAATGTTTGCCAGCCAATCATGAGAGCTGTTGAACCAGGTCTCTGAAATTCCCACAAAATCCAAATCCTCCTTGTACAACAGTATCTCTAGTTCACCCATCTTGTCCGCCAGGCTCCTGGCATTGGTGAACATGCCACATAGTTTAGACCGGTCGCATATTGTCCTCGTATTGGGTGTTTCAAGATTGCAACTTGGACTTGCTACTATACTCACCTTGTGTTTTTGTGCTTTGGTTAACCTACCACTAATGCCCCCAATACTACCCTCTGGAATATCTTCCGCGCTGGCTATCACTGTCTCTGGACCCTCCCCCCCATCGCCTAGTTTAAAAACCCCTCTAACTTTTTGGCCATCTTCATTCCCAGCAGATCTGCACCCTCCTCATTTAGGTGCAGTCCGTCCCTTCTATAGTACCGGTTACCGACTGAGAAGTCGGCCCAGTCCTCCAGGAACCCAAACCCCTCCTTACTACACCAGCTCTTCAGCCACTTGTTTACTTCCCTAATCTCCCTCTGCCTCTCTGGTGTGGCTCGATGTACCGGTAGTATTCCTGAGAATACTACCTTGGAGGTCCTTTTCCTCAATTTAGCTCCTAAGTCCCTAAAATCGTTCTTTAGGACACTCATTACATTACATTACATTACATTAGGGGGAATTACACGGGGGTGAGGGTTACATTAGGGGGAATTACACGGGGGTGAGGGTTACATTAGGGGGAATTACACGGGGGTGAGGGTTACATTAGGGAGAATTACACGGGGGTGAGGGTTACATTAGGGGAATTACACGGGGGTGAGGGTTACATTAGGGGGGATTACACGGGGGGGAGGGTTACATTAGGGGGAATTACACGGGATGTGAGGGTTACATTAGAGGGAATTACGCGGGGGGAGGGTTACATTAGAGGAAATTACACGGGGGTGAGGGTTACATTAGGGGGAATTACACGGGGGGAGGGTTACATTAGGGGGGATTACACGGGGGTGAGGGTTACATTAGGGGGAATTACACGGGGGGGAGGGTTACATTAGGGGGGATTACACGGGGGGGAGGGTTACATTAGGGGGAATTACACGGGGGTGAGGGTTACATTAGGGGGAATTTACACGGGGGTGAGGGTTACATTAGGGGGAATTTACACGGGGGTGAGGGTTACATTAGGGAGAATTACACGGGGGTGAGGGTTACATTAGGGGGAATTACACGGGATGTGAGGGTTACATTAGGGGGAATTACACGGGATGTGAGGGTTACATTAGAGGGAATTACACGGGGGTGAGGGTTACATTAGAGGGAATTACACGGGATGTGAGGGTTACATTAGGGGGAATTACACGGGGGTGAGGGTTACATTAGAGGGAATTACACGGGATGTGAGGGTTACATTAGGGGGAATTACACGGGGGTGAGGGTTACATTAGGGGGAATTTACACGGGGGTGAGGGTTACATTAGGGGGAATTACACGGGATGTGAGGGTTACATTAGAGGGAATTACGCGGGGGGAGGGTTACATTAGAGGGAATTACACGGGATGTGAGGGTTACATTAGGGGGAATTACACGGGGGTGAGGGTTACATTAGGGGGAATTTACACGGGGGTGAGGGTTACATTAGGGGGAATTACACGGGATGTGAGGGTTACATTAGAGGGAATTACGCGGGGGGAGGGTTACATTAGAGGGAATTACACGGGGGTGAGGGTTACATTAGAGGGAATTACACGGGATGTGAGGGTTACATTAGGGGGAATTACACGGGGGTGAGGGTTACATTAGGGGGAATTTACACGGGGGTGAGGGTTACATTAGGGGGAATTACACGGGATGTGAGGGTTACATTAGGGGGAATTACACGGGGGTGAGGGTTACATTAGGGGGAATTTACACGGGGGTGAGGGTTACATTAGGGGGAATTACACGGGATGTGAGGGTTACATTAGAGGGAATTACGCGGGGGGAGGGTTACATTAGAGGGAATTACACGGGGGTGAGGGTTACATTAGAGGGAATTACACGGGATGTGAGGGTTACATTAGGGGGAATTACACGGGGGTGAGGGTTACATTAGGGGGAATTTACACGGGGGTGAGGGTTACATTAGGGGGAATTACACGGGATGTGAGGGTTACATTAGAGGGAATTACGCGGGGGGAGGGTTACATTAGAGGGAATTACACGGGGGTGAGGGTTACATTAGGGGGAATTACACGGGATGTGAGGGTTACATTAGAGGGAATTACGCGGGGGGAGGGTTACATTAGAGGGAATTACACGGGGGTGAGGGTTACATTAGGGGGAATTACACGGGGGTGAGGGTTACATTAGAGGGAATTACACGGGATGTGAGGGTTACATTAGAGGGAATTACACGGGGTGAGGGTTACATTAGGGGGAATTACACGGGGGTGAGGGTTACATTAGGGGGAATTACACGGGGGTGAGGGTTACATTAGGGGGAATTACACGGGATGTGAGGGTTACATTAGGGGGAATTACACGGGATGTGAGGGTTACATTAGAGGGAATTACACGGGGGTGAGGGTTACATTAGAGGGAATTACACGGGGGTGAGGGTTACATTAGGGGAATTACACGGGGGTGAGGGTTACATTAGAGGGAATTACACGGGGGTGAGGGTTACATTAGAGGGAATTACACGGGGGTGAGGGTTACATTAGAGGGAATTACACGGGGGTGAGGGTTACATTAGAGGGAATTACACGGGGGGAGGGTTACATTAGAGGGAATTACACGGGGTGAGGGTTACATTAGAGGGAATTACACGGGGGGAGGGTTACATTAGAGGGAATTACACGGGGTGAGGGTTACATTAGAGGGAATTACACGGGGGTGAGGGTTACATTAGAGGGGATTACACGGGGGTGAGGGTTACATTAGAGGGAATTACACGGGGGTGAGGGTTACATTAGAGGGAATTACACGGGATGTGAGGGTTACATTAGGGAGAATTACACGGGGGTGAGGGTTACATTAGAGGGAATTACACGGGGGTGAGGGTTACATTAGAGGGAATTACACGGGGGTGAGGGTTACATTAGAGGGAATTACACGGGGGTGAGGGTTACATTAGGGGGAATTACACGGGATGTGAGGGTTACATTAGGGAGAATTACACGGGGGTGAGGGTTACATTAGAGGGAATTACACGGGATGTGAGGGTTACATTAGAGGGAATTACACGGGGGTGAGGGTTACATTAGAGGGAATTACACGGGATGTGAGGGTTACATTAGAGGGAATTACACGGGGGTGAGGGTTACATTAGGGGGGATTGCACGGGATGTGAGGGTTACATTAGAGGGAATTACACGGGATGTGAGGGTTACATTAGAGGGAATTACACGGGGGTGAGGGTTACATTAGGGGGAATTACACGGGGGTGAGGGTTACATTAGGGGGAATTGCACGGGATGTGAGGGTTACATTAGAGGGAATTACACGGGGGTGAGGGTTACATTAGGGGGAATTACACGGGGGTGAGGGTTACATTAGGGGGAATTACACGGGGGTGAGGGTTACATTAGGGGGAATTACACGGGATGTGAGGGTTACATTAGGGGGAATTACACGGGATGTGAGGGTTACATTAGAGGGAATTACACGGGGGTGAGGGTTACATTAGGGGGAATTACACGGGGGTGAGGGTTACATTAGAGGGAATTACACGGGGGTGAGGGTTACATTAGGGGGAATTACACGGGGGTGAGGGTTACATTAGGGGGAATTACACGGGGGGGAGGGTTACATTAGGGGGAATTACACGGGGGTGAGGGTTACATTAGGGGGAATTACACGGGGGTGAGGGTTACATTAGGGGGAATTACACGGGGGTGAGGGTTACATTAGGGGGAATTACACGGGGGTGAGGGTTACATTAGAGGGAATTACACGGGGGTGAGGGTTACATTAGGGGGAATTACACGGGGGTGAGGGTTACATTAGGGGGAATTACACGGGGGTGAGGGTTACATTAGGGGGAATTGCACGGGATGTGAGGGTTACATTAGAGGGAATTACACGGGGGTGAGGGTTACATTAGGGGGAATTACACGGGGGTGAGGGTTACATTAGGGGGAATTACACGGGGGTGAGGGTTACATTAGGGGGAATTACACGGGATGTGAGGGTTACATTAGGGGGAATTACACGGGATGTGAGGGTTACATTAGAGGGAATTACACGGGGGTGAGGGTTACATTAGGGGGAATTACACGGGGGTGAGGGTTACATTAGAGGGAATTACACGGGGGTGAGGGTTACATTAGGGGGAATTACACGGGGGGGAGGGTTACATTAGGGGGAATTACACGGGGGTGAGGGTTACATTAGGGGGAATTACACGGGGGTGAGGGTTACATTAGGGGGAATTACACGGGGGTGAGGGTTACATTAGGGGGAATTACACGGGGGTGAGGGTTACATTAGAGGGAATTACACGGGGGTGAGGGTTACATTAGGGGGAATTACACGGGGGTGAGGGTTACATTAGAGGGAATTACACGGGATGTGAGGGTTACATAGTTACATAGTTACATAGTAGGTGAGGTTGAAAAAAGACACAAGTCCATCAAGTCCAACCTATGTGTGTGATTATGTGTCAGTATTACATTACATATCCCTGTATATTGCGGTCATTCAGGTGATTATCTAATAGTTTCTTGAAGCTATCAATGCTCTCCGCTGAGACCACCGCCTGTGGAAGGGAATTCCACATCCTTGCCGCTCTTACAGTAAAGAACCCTCTACGTAGTTTAAGGTTAAACCTCTTTTCCTCTAATTGCAATGAGTGGCCACGAGTCTTATTAAACTCTCTTCTGCGAAAAAGTTTTATCCCTATTGTGGGGTCACCAGTACAGTATTTGTAAATTGAAATCATATCCCCTCTCAAGCGTCTCTTCTCCAGAGAGAATAAGTTCAGTGCTCGCAACCTTTCCTCATAACTAAGATCCTCCAGACCCTTTATTAGCTTTGTTGCCCTTCTTTGTACTCGCTCCATTTCCAGTACGTCCCTCCTGAGGACTGGTGCCCAGAACTGGACAGCATACTCCAGGTGCGGCCGGACCAGAGTCTTGTAGAGCGGGAGAATTATCGTTTTATCTCTGCAGTTGATCCCCCTTTTAATGCATGCCAATATTCTGTTTGCTTTATTAGCAGCAGCTTGGCATTGCATGCCGTTGCTGAGCCTATCATCCACTAGGACCCCCAGGTCCTTTTCCATCCTAGATTCCCCCAGAGGTTCTCCCCCCAGTGTATAGATTGCATTCATATTTTTGACACCCAAATGCATTATTTTACATTTTTCTACATTGAACCTCATTTGCCATGTAGTCGCCCACCCCATTAATTTGTTCAGGTCTTTTTGCAAGATTTCCACATCCTGCGGAGAAGTTATTGCCCTGCTTAGCTTAGTATCGTCTGCAAATACAGAGATGGAACTGTTTATCCCATCCTCCAGGTCATTTATGAACAAATTAAATAGGATTGGTCCCAGCACAGAACCCTGGGGGACCCCACTACCCACCCCTGACCATTCTGAGTACTCCCCATTTATCACCACCCTCTGAACACGCCCTTGTAGCCAGTTTTCAATCCATGTACTCACCCTATGGTCCATGCCAACGCACCTTATTTTGTACAGTAAACGTTTATGGGGAACTGTGTCAAATGCTTTTGCAAAATCCAGATACACCACGTCTACGGGCCTTCCTTTATCTAGATGGCAACTCACCTCCTCATAGAAGGTTAATAGATTGGTTTGGCAAGAACGATTCTTCATGAATCCATGCTGATTACTGCTAATGATATCATTCTTATTACTAAAATCTTGTATATAGTCCCTTATCATCCCCTCCAAGAGTTTACATACTATTGATGTTAGGCTAACTGGTCTGTAATTCCCAGGGATGTTTTTTGGGCCCTTTTTAAATATTGGTGCTACATTGGCTTTTCTCCAATCAGCTGGCACCATTCCAGTCAATAGACTGTCTGTAAAAATTAGGAACAACGGTCTGGCAATCACCTGACTGAGTTCCCTAAGTACCCTCGGATGCAAGCCATCTGGTCCCGGTGATTTATTAATGTTAAGTTTCTCAAGTCTAATTTTAATTCCGTCCTCTGTTAACCATGTAGGTGCTTCCTGTGTTGTGTCCTGAGGATAAACACTGCAGTTTTGGTTACTGAAGCCCCCCGATTCACTCGTGAATACTGAGGAGAAGAATAAATTCAATACCTCTGCCATCTCCCCATCCTTTGTAACCAGATGTCCTTCCTCATTCTTTATGGGGCCAATATGGTCTGTCCTCCCTTTTTTACTGTTTACATACTTAAAGAATTTCTTGGGATTTTTTTTGCTCTCCTCCGCTATGTGTCTTTCATGTTCTATCTTAGCCATCCTAATTGCACCCTTACATTTCTTATTGAATTCTTTATAAATTCTGAATGCTGTGGATGATCCCTCAACCTTGTATTTTTTGAAGGCCTTCTCCTTTGCTTTTATATGCATTTTTACATTGGAGTTAAGCCATCCAGGATGTTTGTTCGCTCTTTTAAATTTATTACCCAATGGGATACATTGGCTAATGCCCTTATTTAATATGCTCTTAAAGCAAACCCATCTCTCCTCTGTATTCTTTGTTCCTAATATTTTATCCCAATTTATGCCTTTTAGCAAGGTTTGTAGTTTAGGGAAGTTGGCTCTTTTGAAATTCAGTGTCTTTGTGTTCCCTTCATGTCTCCTATTTGTGTGATTTATACTGAAACTAATTGACCTGTGATCGCTGTTACCTAAATTGCCCCGTATTTCCACATCTGTTATCAGGTCTGTATTGTTGGTAATCAGTAGATCTAGTAATGTTTTATTTCTAGTTGGTGCGTCTACCATCTGACCCATAAAATTGTCCTGCAAGACATTAAGGAACTGGCGAGCCTTAAATGAATGCGCGGTTCCCTCCGCCCAGTCTATGTCTGGATAATTAAAATCCCCCATTATGATAACACTTCCCATCCTTGCTGCTAATCCAATTTGTGATAGGAGATCCGTCTCCACTTCCTCCCTCAGGTTAGGGGGCCTATAGCATACTCCCAGTATTATTTTCCCCTTAGCTTCATCCCTTTGGAGCTCTACCCATAAAGATTCCACCTCCTCCCTAGCCCCCTCAGTGATGTCATCTCTCACATTCACTTGTACATTATTCTTGATATATAAGCATACCCCTCCCCCTTTTTTACCCTCTCTATCCTTGCGGTATAGGGTATACCCTTGAATGTTTGCCAGCCAATCATGAGAGCTGTTGAACCAGGTCTCTGAAATTCCCACAAAATCCAAATCCTCCTTGTACAACAGTATCTCTAGTTCACCCATCTTGTCCGCCAGGCTCCTGGCATTGGTGAACATGCCACATAGTTTAGACCGGTCGCATATTGTCCTCGTATTGGGTGTTTCAAGATTGCAACTTGGACTTGCTACTATACTCACCTTGTGTTTTTGTGCTTTGGTTAACCTACCACTAATGCCCCCAATACTACCCTCTGGAATATCTTCCGCGCTGGCTATCACTGTCTCTGGACCCTCCCCCCCATCGCCTAGTTTAAAAACCCCTCTAACTTTTTGGCCATCTTCATTCCCAGCAGATCTGCACCCTCCTCATTTAGGTGCAGTCCGTCCCTTCTATAGTACCGGTTACCGACTGAGAAGTCGGCCCAGTCCTCCAGGAACCCAAACCCCTCCTTACTACACCAGCTCTTCAGCCACTTGTTTACTTCCCTAATCTCCCTCTGCCTCTCTGGTGTGGCTCGATGTACCGGTAGTATTCCTGAGAATACTACCTTGGAGGTCCTTTTCCTCAATTTAGCTCCTAAGTCCCTAAAATCGTTCTTTAGGACACTCATTACATTACATTACATTACATTAGGGGGAATTACACGGGGGTGAGGGTTACATTAGGGGGAATTACACGGGGGTGAGGGTTACATTAGGGGGAATTACACGGGGGTGAGGGTTACATTAGGGAGAATTACACGGGGGTGAGGGTTACATTAGGGGAATTACACGGGGGTGAGGGTTACATTAGGGGGGATTACACGGGGGGGAGGGTTACATTAGGGGGAATTACACGGGATGTGAGGGTTACATTAGAGGGAATTACGCGGGGGGAGGGTTACATTAGAGGAAATTACACGGGGGTGAGGGTTACATTAGGGGGAATTACACGGGGGGAGGGTTACATTAGGGGGGATTACACGGGGGTGAGGGTTACATTAGGGGGAATTACACGGGGGGGAGGGTTACATTAGGGGGGATTACACGGGGGGGAGGGTTACATTAGGGGGAATTACACGGGGGTGAGGGTTACATTAGGGGGAATTTACACGGGGGTGAGGGTTACATTAGGGGGAATTTACACGGGGGTGAGGGTTACATTAGGGAGAATTACACGGGGGTGAGGGTTACATTAGGGGGAATTACACGGGATGTGAGGGTTACATTAGAGGGAATTACACGGGGGTGAGGGTTACATTAGAGGGAATTACACGGGATGTGAGGGTTACATTAGGGGGAATTACACGGGGGTGAGGGTTACATTAGAGGGAATTACACGGGATGTGAGGGTTACATTAGGGGGAATTACACGGGGGTGAGGGTTACATTAGGGGGAATTTACACGGGGGTGAGGGTTACATTAGGGGGAATTACACGGGATGTGAGGGTTACATTAGAGGGAATTACGCGGGGGGAGGGTTACATTAGAGGGAATTACACGGGATGTGAGGGTTACATTAGGGGGAATTACACGGGGGTGAGGGTTACATTAGGGGGAATTTACACGGGGGTGAGGGTTACATTAGGGGGAATTTACACGGGGGTGAGGGTTACATTAGGGAGAATTACACGGGGGTGAGGGTTACATTAGGGGGAATTACACGGGATGTGAGGGTTACATTAGGGGGAATTACACGGGGGGGAGGGTTACATTAGGGGGAATTACACGGGGGTGAGGGTTACATTAGGGGGAATTACACGGGGGGGAGGGTTACATTAGGGGGAATTACACGGGGGTGAGGGTTACATTAGGGGGAATTACACGGGGGGAGGGTTACATTAGGGAGAATTACACGGGGGTGAGGGTTACATTAGGGGGAATTACACGGGGGGGAGGGTTACATTAGGGAGAATTAAACGGGGGTGAGGGTTACATTAGGGGGAATTACACGGGGGGGAGGGTTACATTAGGGGGAATTACACAGGGGGAGGGTTACATTAGGGGGAATTACACGGGGGGAGGGTTACATTAGGGGGAATTACACGGGGGTGAGGGTTACATTAGGGAGAATTACACGGAGGTGAGGGTTACATTAGGGGGAATTACACGGGGGTGAGGGTTACATTAGGGAGAATTACACGGGGGTGAGGGTTACATTAGAGGGGATTACACGGGGGGAGGGTTACATTAGGGAGAATTACACGGGGGTGAGGGTTACATTAGAGGGAATTACACGGGGGTGAGGGTTACATTAGGGGGAATTACACAGGGGGAGGGTTACATTAGGGGGAATTACACGGGGGGAGGGTTACATTAGGGGGAATTACACGGGGGTGAGGGTTACATTAGGGAGAATTACACGGGGGTGAGGGTTACATTAGAGGGGATTACACGGGGGGAGGGTTACATTAGGGAGAATTACACGGAGGTGAGGGTTACATTAGGGGGAATTACACGGGGGTGGGTTACATTAGGGGGAATTACACGGAGGTGAGGGTTACATTAGGGGGAATTACACGGGGGTGAGGGTTACATTAGGGGGAATTACACGGGGGGGAGGGTTACATTAGGGAGAATTACACGGGGGTGAGGGTTACATTAGGGGGAATTACACGGGGGTGAGGGTTACATTAGGGGGAATTACACGGGGGTGAGGGTTACATTAGGGGGAATTACACGGGGGTGAGGGTTACATTAGAGGGGATTACACGGGGGTGAGGGTTACATTAGAGGAAATTACACGGGGGTGAGGGTTACATTAGGGGAATTACACGGGGGGGAGGGTTACATTAGGGGGAATTACACGGGGGGGAGGGTTACATTAGGGGGAATTACACGGGGGGGAGGGTTACATTAGGGGGAATTACACGGGATGTGAGGGTTACATTAGGGGGAATTACACGGGGGTGAGGGTTACATTAGGGGGAATTACACGGGGGGGAGGGTTACATTAGGGGGAATTACACGGGGGTGAGGGTTACATTAGGGGGAATTACACGGGGGGAGGGTTACATTAGGGAGAATTACACGGGGGGGAGGGTTACATTAGGGAGAATTAAACGGGGGTGAGGGTTACATTAGGGGGAATTACACGGGGGGGAGGGTTACATTAGGGGGAATTACACAGGGGGAGGGTTACATTAGGGGGAATTACACGGGGGTGAGGGTTACATTAGGGAGAATTACACGGGGGTGAGGGTTACATTAGAGGGGATTACACGGGGGGAGGGTTACATTAGGGAGAATTACACGGGGGTGAGGGTTACATTAGGGGGAATTACACGGGGGTGAGGGTTACATTAGGGAGAATTACACGGGGGTGAGGGTTACATTAGAGGGGATTACACGGGGGGAGGGTTACATTAGGGAGAATTACACGGGGGTGAGGGTTACATTAGAGGGAATTACACGGGGGGAGGGTTACATTAGGGAGAATTACACGGGGGTGAGGGTTACATTAGGGGGAATTACACAGGGGGAGGGTTACATTAGGGGGAATTACACGGGGGGAGGGTTACATTAGGGAGAATTACACGGGGGTGAGGGTTACATTAGAGGGGATTACACGGGGGGGAGGGTTACATTAGGGGGAATTACACGGGGGTGAGGGTTACATTAGAGGGGATTACACGGGGGTGAGGGTTACATTAGGGAGAATTACACGGAGGTGAGGGTTACATTAGAGGGAATTACACGGGGGTGAGGGTTACATTAGGGGGAATTACACGGGGGTGAGGGTTACATTAGAGGGGATTACACGGGGGGGAGGGTTACATTAGGGGGAATTACACGGGGGTGAGGGTTACATTAGAGGGGATTACACGGGGGTGAGGGTTACATTAGGGAGAATTACACGGGGGTGAGGGTTACATTAGGGAGAATTACACGGGGGTGAGGGTTACATTAGGGGGAATTACACGGGATGTGAGGGTTACATTAGGGGGAATTACACGGGGGTGAGGGTTACATTAGGGAGAATTACACGGGGGTGAGGGTTACATTAGGGAGAATTACACGGGGGTGAGGGTTACATTAGGGGGAATTACACGGGGGTGAGGGTTACATTAGGGGGGATTACACGGGGGTGAGGGTTACATTAGGGGGAATTACACGGGGGTGAGGGTTACATTAGGGGGAATTACACGGGGGGGAGGGTTACATTAGGGAGAATTACACGGGGGTGAGGGTTACATTAGGGGGGATTACACGGGGGTGAGGGTTACATTAGGGGGAATTACACGGGATGTGAGGGTTACATTAGGGGGAATTACACGGGGGTGAGGGTTACATTAGGGGGAATTACACGGGGGTGAGGGTTACATTAGGGGGAATTACACGGGATGTGAGGGTTACATTAGGAGAATTACACGGGGGTGAGGGTTACATTAGGGGGAATTACACGGGGGGAGGGTTACATTAGAGGGAATTACACGGGGGGAGGGTTACATTAGAGGGAATTACACGGGGGGGAGGGTTACATTAGAGGGAATTACACGGGGGTGAGGGTTACATTAGGGGGAATTACACGGGGGTGAGGGTTACATTAGGGGAATTACACGGGGGTGAGGGTTACATTAGGGGGAATTACACGGGGGGAGGGTTACATTAGGGAGAATTACACGGGGGTGAGGGTTACATTAGGGGGAATTACACGGGGGTGAGGGTTACATTAGAGGGAATTACACGGGGGTGAGGGTTACATTAGGGGGAATTACACGGGATGTGAGGGTTACATTAGGGGGAATTACACGGGGGTGAGGGTTACATTAGGGGGAATTACACGGGGGGAGGGTTACATTAGGGAGAATTACACGGGGGTGAGGGTTACATTAGGGGGAATTACACGGGGGTGAGGGTTACATTAGGGGGAATTACACGGGGGTGAGGGTTACATTAGAGGGAATTACACGGGGGGAGGGTTACATTAGGGGGAATTACACGGGGGGGAGGGTTACATTAGGGAGAATTACACGGGGGTGAGGGTTACATTAGGGGGGATTACACAGGATGTGAGGGTTACATTAGGGGGAATTACACGGGATGTGAGGGTTACATTAGAGGGAATTACACGGGATGTGAGGGTTACATTAGAGGGAATTACACGGGGGTGAGGGTTACATTAGGGGGAATTACACGGGATGTGAGGGTTACATTAGAGGGAATTACACGGGGGTGAGGGTTACATTAGGGGGAATTACACGGGGGTGAGGGTTACATTAGGGGGAATTACACGGGGGTGAGGGTTACATTAGAGGGAATTACACGGGGGGAGGGTTACATTAGGGGGAATTACACGGGGGGGAGGGTTACATTAGGGAGAATTACACGGGGGTGAGGGTTACATTAGAGGGAATTACACGGGATGTGAGGGTTACATTAGGGGGAATTACACGGGATGTGAGGGTTACATTAGGGAGAATTACACGGGGTGAGGGTTACATTAGGGGGAATTACACGGGGGTGAGGGTTACATTAGGGGGAATTACACGGGGGTGAGGGTTACATTAGGGGGAATTACACGGGGGTGAGGGTTACATTAGAGGGAATTACACGGGGGGAGGGTTACATTAGGGGGAATTACACGGGGGGGAGGGTTACATTAGGGGGAATTACACGGGGGGGAGGGTTACATTAGGGAGAATTACACGGGGGTGAGGGTTACATTAGAGGGAATTACACGGGATGTGAGGGTTACATTAGGGGGAATTACACGGGATGTGAGGGTTACATTAGGGAGAATTACACGGGGTGAGGGTTACATTAGGGGGAATTACACGGGGGTGAGGGTTACATTAGGGGAATTACACGGGGGTGAGGGTTACATTAGAGGGAATTACACGGGGGTGAGGGTTACATTAGAGGGAATTACACGGGGGTGAGGGTTACATTAGGGGAATTACACGGGGGTGAGGGTTACATTAGAGGGAATTACACGGGGGTGAGGGTTACATTAGGGGGAATTACACGGGATGTGAGGGTTACATTAGGGGGAATTACACGGGGGTGAGGGTTACATTAGGGGGAATTACACGGGGGTGAGGGTTACATTAGAGGGAATTACACGGGGGTGAGGGTTACATTAGGGAGAATTACACGGGGGTGAGGGTTACATTAGAGGGAATTACACGGGGGTGAGGGTTACATTAGAGGGAATTACACGGGGGTGAGGGTTACATTAGGGGAATTACACGGGGGGGAGGGTTACATTAGAGGGAATTACACGGGGGTGAGGGTTACATTAGGGAGAATTACACGGGGGTGAGGGTTACATTAGAGGGAATTACACGGGGGTGAGGGTTACATTAGGGAGAATTACATGGGGGTGAGGGTTACATTAGAGGGAATTACACGGGGGTGAGGGTTACATTAGAGGGAATTACACGGGGGTGAGGGTTACATTAGAGGGAATTACACGGGGGTGAGGGTTACATTAGGGGGAATTACACGGGATGTGAGGGTTACATTAGGGGGAATTACACGGGGGTGAGGGTTACATTAGGGGGAATTACACGGGGGTGAGGGTTACATTAGGGGGAATTACACGGGATGTGAGGGTTACATTAGAGGGAATTACACGGGGGTGAGGGTTACATTAGAGGGAATTACGCGGGGGGAGGGTTACATTAGAGGAAATTACACGGGGGTGAGGGTTACATTAGAGGGAATTACACGGGGGTGAGGGTTACATTAGAGGAAATTACACGGGGGTGAGGGTTACATTAGGGGGAATTACACGGGGGGGAGGGTTATATTAGGGGGAATTACACGGGGGGGAGGGTTACATTAGGGGGATTACACAGGGGGAGGGTTACATTAGGGGGATTACACAGGGCGAGGGTTACAGTAGGGGGAATTACACGGGATGTGAGGGTTACATTAGGAGAATTACACGGGGTGAGGGTTACATTAGAGGGAATTACACGGGGGTGAGGGTTACATTAGGGGGAATTACACGGGGGTGAGGGTTACATTAGGGGGAATTACACGGGGGTGAGGGTTACATTAGGGGGAATTACACGGGATGTGAGGGTTACATTAGGAGAATTACACGGGGGTGAGGGTTACATTAGGGGGAATTACACGGGGGTGAGGGTTACATTAGAGGGAATTACACGGGGGGAGGGTTACATTAGAGGGAATTACACGGGGGTGAGGGTTACATTAGAGGGAATTACACGGGGGGGAGGGTTACATTAGGGGGAATTACACGGGGTGAGGGTTACATTAGGGGGAATTACACGGGGGTGAGGGTTACATTAGGGGGATTATACAGGGTGAGGGTTACATTAGGGGGAATTACACGGGGGTGAGGGTTACATTAGAGGGAATTACACGGGGGTGAGGGTTACATTAGAGGGAATTACACGGGGGGGAGGGTTACATTAGGGGGAATTACACGGGGGTGAGGGTTACATTAGAGGGAATTACACGGGGGGGAGGGTTACATTAGAGGAAATTACACGGGGGTGAGGGTTACATTAGGGGGAATTACACGGGATGTGAGGGTTACATTAGGGGGAATTACACGGGATGTGAGGGTTACATTAGAGGGAATTACACGGGATGTGAGGGTTACATTAGAGGGAATTACACGGGGGTGAGGGTTACATTAGGGGGAATTACACGGGGGTGAGGGTTACATTAGGGGGAATTACACGGGGGTGAGGGTTACATTAGAGGGAATTACACGGGGGTGAGGGTTACATTAGGGGGAATTACACGGGGGTGAGGGTTACATTAGAGGGAATTACACGGGATGTGAGGGTTACATAGTTACATAGTTACATAGTAGGTGAGGTTGAAAAAAGACACAAGTCCATCAAGTCCAACCTATGTGTGTGATTATGTGTCAGTATTACATTACATATCCCTGTATATTGCGGTCATTCAGGTGATTATCTAATAGTTTCTTGAAGCTATCAATGCTCTCCGCTGAGACCACCGCCTGTGGAAGGGAATTCCACATCCTTGCCGCTCTTACAGTAAAGAACCCTCTACGTAGTTTAAGGTTAAACCTCTTTTCCTCTAATTGCAATGAGTGGCCACGAGTCTTATTAAACTCTCTTCTGCGAAAAAGTTTTATCCCTATTGTGGGGTCACCAGTACAGTATTTGTAAATTGAAATCATATCCCCTCTCAAGCGTCTCTTCTCCAGAGAGAATAAGTTCAGTGCTCGCAACCTTTCCTCATAACTAAGATCCTCCAGACCCTTTATTAGCTTTGTTGCCCTTCTTTGTACTCGCTCCATTTCCAGTACGTCCCTCCTGAGGACTGGTGCCCAGAACTGGACAGCATACTCCAGGTGCGGCCGGACCAGAGTCTTGTAGAGCGGGAGAATTATCGTTTTATCTCTGCAGTTGATCCCCCTTTTAATGCATGCCAATATTCTGTTTGCTTTATTAGCAGCAGCTTGGCATTGCATGCCGTTGCTGAGCCTATCATCCACTAGGACCCCCAGGTCCTTTTCCATCCTAGATTCCCCCAGAGGTTCTCCCCCCAGTGTATAGATTGCATTCATATTTTTGACACCCAAATGCATTATTTTACATTTTTCTACATTGAACCTCATTTGCCATGTAGTCGCCCACCCCATTAATTTGTTCAGGTCTTTTTGCAAGATTTCCACATCCTGCGGAGAAGTTATTGCCCTGCTTAGCTTAGTATCGTCTGCAAATACAGAGATGGAACTGTTTATCCCATCCTCCAGGTCATTTATGAACAAATTAAATAGGATTGGTCCCAGCACAGAACCCTGGGGGACCCCACTACCCACCCCTGACCATTCTGAGTACTCCCCATTTATCACCACCCTCTGAACACGCCCTTGTAGCCAGTTTTCAATCCATGTACTCACCCTATGGTCCATGCCAACGCACCTTATTTTGTACAGTAAACGTTTATGGGGAACTGTGTCAAATGCTTTTGCAAAATCCAGATACACCACGTCTACGGGCCTTCCTTTATCTAGATGGCAACTCACCTCCTCATAGAAGGTTAATAGATTGGTTTGGCAAGAACGATTCTTCATGAATCCATGCTGATTACTGCTAATGATATCATTCTTATTACTAAAATCTTGTATATAGTCCCTTATCATCCCCTCCAAGAGTTTACATACTATTGATGTTAGGCTAACTGGTCTGTAATTCCCAGGGATGTTTTTTGGGCCCTTTTTAAATATTGGTGCTACATTGGCTTTTCTCCAATCAGCTGGCACCATTCCAGTCAATAGACTGTCTGTAAAAATTAGGAACAACGGTCTGGCAATCACCTGACTGAGTTCCCTAAGTACCCTCGGATGCAAGCCATCTGGTCCCGGTGATTTATTAATGTTAAGTTTCTCAAGTCTAATTTTAATTCCGTCCTCTGTTAACCATGTAGGTGCTTCCTGTGTTGTGTCCTGAGGATAAACACTGCAGTTTTGGTTACTGAAGCCCCCCGATTCACTCGTGAATACTGAGGAGAAGAATAAATTCAATACCTCTGCCATCTCCCCATCCTTTGTAACCAGATGTCCTTCCTCATTCTTTATGGGGCCAATATGGTCTGTCCTCCCTTTTTTACTGTTTACATACTTAAAGAATTTCTTGGGATTTTTTTTGCTCTCCTCCGCTATGTGTCTTTCATGTTCTATCTTAGCCATCCTAATTGCACCCTTACATTTCTTATTGAATTCTTTATAAATTCTGAATGCTGTGGATGATCCCTCAACCTTGTATTTTTTGAAGGCCTTCTCCTTTGCTTTTATATGCATTTTTACATTGGAGTTAAGCCATCCAGGATGTTTGTTCGCTCTTTTAAATTTATTACCCAATGGGATACATTGGCTAATGCCCTTATTTAATATGCTCTTAAAGCAAACCCATCTCTCCTCTGTATTCTTTGTTCCTAATATTTTATCCCAATTTATGCCTTTTAGCAAGGTTTGTAGTTTAGGGAAGTTGGCTCTTTTGAAATTCAGTGTCTTTGTGTTCCCTTCATGTCTCCTATTTGTGTGATTTATACTGAAACTAATTGACCTGTGATCGCTGTTACCTAAATTGCCCCGTATTTCCACATCTGTTATCAGGTCTGTATTGTTGGTAATCAGTAGATCTAGTAATGTTTTATTTCTAGTTGGTGCGTCTACCATCTGACCCATAAAATTGTCCTGCAAGACATTAAGGAACTGGCGAGCCTTAAATGAATGCGCGGTTCCCTCCGCCCAGTCTATGTCTGGATAATTAAAATCCCCCATTATGATAACACTTCCCATCCTTGCTGCTAATCCAATTTGTGATAGGAGATCCGTCTCCACTTCCTCCCTCAGGTTAGGGGGCCTATAGCATACTCCCAGTATTATTTTCCCCTTAGCTTCATCCCTTTGGAGCTCTACCCATAAAGATTCCACCTCCTCCCTAGCCCCCTCAGTGATGTCATCTCTCACATTCACTTGTACATTATTCTTGATATATAAGCATACCCCTCCCCCTTTTTTACCCTCTCTATCCTTGCGGTATAGGGTATACCCTTGAATGTTTGCCAGCCAATCATGAGAGCTGTTGAACCAGGTCTCTGAAATTCCCACAAAATCCAAATCCTCCTTGTACAACAGTATCTCTAGTTCACCCATCTTGTCCGCCAGGCTCCTGGCATTGGTGAACATGCCACATAGTTTAGACCGGTCGCATATTGTCCTCGTATTGGGTGTTTCAAGATTGCAACTTGGACTTGCTACTATACTCACCTTGTGTTTTTGTGCTTTGGTTAACCTACCACTAATGCCCCCAATACTACCCTCTGGAATATCTTCCGCGCTGGCTATCACTGTCTCTGGACCCTCCCCCCCATCGCCTAGTTTAAAAACCCCTCTAACTTTTTGGCCATCTTCATTCCCAGCAGATCTGCACCCTCCTCATTTAGGTGCAGTCCGTCCCTTCTATAGTACCGGTTACCGACTGAGAAGTCGGCCCAGTCCTCCAGGAACCCAAACCCCTCCTTACTACACCAGCTCTTCAGCCACTTGTTTACTTCCCTAATCTCCCTCTGCCTCTCTGGTGTGGCTCGATGTACCGGTAGTATTCCTGAGAATACTACCTTGGAGGTCCTTTTCCTCAATTTAGCTCCTAAGTCCCTAAAATCGTTCTTTAGGACACTCATTACATTACATTACATTACATTAGGGGGAATTACACGGGGGTGAGGGTTACATTAGGGAGAATTACACGGGGTAAGGGTTACATTAGGGGGAATTACACGGGGGTGAGGGTTACATTAGGGAGAATTACACGGGGGTGAGGGTTACATTAGGGGGAATTACACGGGATGTGAGGGTTACATTAGGGGAATTACACGGGGGTGAGGGTTACATTAGGGGGAATTACACGGGGGTGAGGGTTACATTAGGGAGAATTACACGGGGGTGAGGGTTACATTAGGGGAATTACACGGGGGTGAGGGTTACATTAGGGGGGATTACACGGGGGGGAGGGTTACATTAGGGGGAATTACACGGGATGTGAGGGTTACATTAGAGGGAATTACGCGGGGGGAGGGTTACATTAGAGGAAATTACACGGGGGTGAGGGTTACATTAGGGGGAATTACACGGGGGGAGGGTTACATTAGGGGGGATTACACGGGGGTGAGGGTTACATTAGGGGGAATTACACGGGGGGGAGGGTTACATTAGGGGGAATTACACGGGGGGGAGGGTTACATTAGGGGGGATTACACGGGGGGGAGGGTTACATTAGGGGGAATTACACGGGGGTGAGGGTTACATTAGGGGGAATTTACACGGGGGTGAGGGTTACATTAGGGGGAATTTACACGGGGGTGAGGGTTACATTAGGGAGAATTACACGGGGGTGAGGGTTACATTAGGGGGAATTACACGGGATGTGAGGGTTACATTAGGGGGAATTACACGGGATGTGAGGGTTACATTAGAGGGAATTACACGGGGGTGAGGGTTACATTAGAGGGAATTACACGGGATGTGAGGGTTACATTAGGGGGAATTACACGGGGGTGAGGGTTACATTAGGGGGAATTACACGGGGGTGAGGGTTACATTAGGGGGAATTACACGGGGGTGAGGGTTACATTAGGGGGAATTACACGGGATGTGAGGGTTACATTAGAGGGAATTACACGGGGGTGAGGGTTACATTAGAGGGAATTACACGGGATGTGAGGGTTACATTAGGGGGAATTACACGGGGGTGAGGGTTACATTAGAGGGAATTACACGGGATGTGAGGGTTACATTAGGGGGAATTACACGGGGGTGAGGGTTACATTAGGGGGAATTACACGGGGGTGAGGGTTACATTAGGGGGAATTACACGGGGGTGAGGGTTACATTAGAGGGAATTACACGGGATGTGAGGGTTACATTAGGGGGAATTACACGGGGGTGAGGGTTACATTAGGGGGAATTTACACGGGGGTGAGGGTTACATTAGGGGAATTACACGGGGGTGAGGGTTACATTAGGGGGAATTACACGGGGGTGAGGGTTACATTAGGGGGAATTTACACGGGGGTGAGGGTTACATTAGGGGAATTACACGGGGGTGAGGGTTACATTAGGGGGAATTACACGGGATGTGAGGGTTACATTAGAGGGAATTACGCGGGGGGAGGGTTACATTAGAGGGAATTACACGGGGGTGAGGGTTACATTAGAGGGAATTACACGGGATGTGAGGGTTACATTAGGGGGAATTACACGGGGGTGAGGGTTACATTAGGGGGAATTTACACGGGGGTGAGGGTTACATTAGGGGGAATTACACGGGATGTGAGGGTTACATTAGAGGGAATTACACGGGGGTGAGGGTTACATTAGGGGGAATTACACGGGGGTGAGGGTTACATTAGAGGGAATTACACGGGGTGAGGGTTACATTAGGAGAATTACACGGGGGGGAGGGTTACATTAGAGGGAATTACACGGGGGTGAGGGTTACATTAGAGGGAATTACACGGGGGTGAGGGTTACATTAGAGGGAATTACACGGGGGTGAGGGTTACATTAGGAGAATTACACGGGGGTGAGGGTTACATTAGAGGGAATTACACGGGGGGAGGGTTACATTAGGAGAATTACACGGGGGTGAGGGTTACATTAGGGGGAATTACACGGGGGGGAGGGTTACATTAGGGGGAATTACACGGGGGTGAGGGTTACATTAGGAGAATTACACGGGGTGAGGGTTACATTAGGGGGAATTACACGGGGGGGAGGGTTACATTAGGGGGATTATACAGGGCGAGGGTTACATTAGGGGGAATTACACGGGGGTGAGGGTTACATTAGGGAGAATTACACGGGGGTGAGGGTTACATTAGGGGGAATTACACGGGGTGAGGGTTACATTAGAGGGAATTACACGGGGGTGAGGGTTACATTAGAGGGAATTACACGGGATGTGAGGGTTACATTAGGGGGAATTACACAGGGCGAGGGTTACATTAGGGGGAATTACACGGGGGGGAGGGTTACATTAGGGAGAATTACACGGGGGTGAGGGTTACATTAGGGGAATTACACGGGGGGGAGGGTTACATTAGGGGGAATTACACGGGGGGGAGGGTTACATTAGGGGGAATTACACGGGGGGGAGGGTTACATTAGGGAGAATTACACGGGGGTGAGGGTTACATTAGAGGAAATTACACGGGGGTGAGGGTTACATTAGGGGAATTACACGGGGGGGAGGGTTACATTAGGGGGAATTACACGGGGGGGAGGGTTACATTAGGGAGAATTACACGGGGGTGAGGGTTACATTAGGGGGAATTACACGGGGGTGAGGGTTACATTAGAGGGGATTACACGGGGGGAGGGTTACATTAGGGAGAATTACACGGGGGTGAGGGTTACATTAGAGGGGATTACACGGGGGGAGGGTTACATTAGGGAGAATTACACGGGGGTGAGGGTTACATTAGGGGGAATTACACGGGGGGGAGGGTTACATTAGGGAGAATTAAACGGGGGTGAGGGTTACATTAGGGGGAATTACACGGGGGGGAGGGTTACATTAGGGAGAATTACACGGAGGTGAGGGTTACATTAGGGGGAATTACACGGGGGTGAGGGTTACATTAGGGAGAATTACACGGGGGTGAGGGTTACATTAGAGGGGATTACACGGGGGGAGGGTTACATTAGGGAGAATTACACGGGGGTGAGGGTTACATTAGAGGGAATTACACGGGGGTGAGGGTTACATTAGAGGGAATTACACGGGGGTGAGGGTTACATTAGAGGGAATTACACGGGGGTGAGGGTTACATTAGGGGGAATTACACAGGGGGAGGGTTACATTAGGGGGAATTACACGGGGGGAGGGTTACATTAGGGGGAATTACACGGGGGTGAGGGTTACATTAGGGAGAATTACACGGGGGTGAGGGTTACATTAGAGGGGATTACACGGGGGGAGGGTTACATTAGGGAGAATTACACGGGGGTGAGGGTTACATTAGGGAGAATTACACGGGGGTGAGGGTTACATTAGGGGGAATTACACGGAGGTGAGGGTTACATTAGGGGGAATTACACGGGGGTGGGTTACATTAGGGGGAATTACACGGAGGTGAGGGTTACATTAGGGGGAATTACACGGGGGTGAGGGTTACATTAGGGGGAATTACACGGGGGGGAGGGTTACATTAGGGAGAATTACACGGGGGTGAGGGTTACATTAGGGGGAATTACACGGGGGTGAGGGTTACATTAGGGGGAATTACACGGGGGTGAGGGTTACATTAGGGGGAATTACACGGGGGTGAGGGTTACATTAGGGAGAATTACACGGGGGTGAGGGTTACATTAGGGAGAATTACACGGGGGTGAGGGTTACATTAGGGGGAATTACACGGGGGTGAGGGTTACATTAGGGGGGATTACACGGGGGTGAGGGTTACATTAGGGGGAATTACACGGGGGTGAGGGTTACATTAGGGGGAATTACACGGGGGGGAGGGTTACATTAGGGAGAATTACACGGGGGTGAGGGTTACATTAGGGGGGATTACACGGGGGTGAGGGTTACATTAGGGGGAATTACACGGGATGTGAGGGTTACATTAGGGGGAATTACACGGGGGTGAGGGTTACATTAGGGGGAATTACACGGGGGTGAGGGTTACATTAGGGGGAATTACACGGGATGTGAGGGTTACATTAGGAGAATTACACGGGGGTGAGGGTTACATTAGGGGGAATTACACGGGGGGAGGGTTACATTAGAGGGAATTACACGGGGGGAGGGTTACATTAGAGGGAATTACACGGGGGGGAGGGTTACATTAGGGGGAATTACACGGGGGTGAGGGTTACATTAGGGGGAATTACACGGGGGTGAGGGTTACATTAGGGGGAATTACACGGGGGGAGGGTTACATTAGGGAGAATTACACGGGGGTGAGGGTTACATTAGGGGGAATTACACGGGGGTGAGGGTTACATTAGAGGGAATTACACGGGGGTGAGGGTTACATTAGGGGGAATTACACGGGGGTGAGGGTTACATTAGGGAGAATTACACGGGATGTGAGGGTTACATTAGGGGGAATTACACGGGATGTGAGGGTTACATTAGGGGGAATTACACGGGGGGGAGGGTTACATTAGGGGGAATTACACGGGGTGAGGGTTACATTAGAGGGAATTACACGGGATGTGAGGGTTACATTAGGGGGGATTACACAGGATGTGAGGGTTACATTAGGGGGAATTACACGGGATGTGAGGGTTACATTAGAGGGAATTACACGGGATGTGAGGGTTACATTAGAGGGAATTACACGGGATGTGAGGGTTACATTAGAGGGAATTACACGGGATGTGAGGGTTACATTAGAGGGAATTACACGGGGGTGAGGGTTACATTAGGGGGAATTACACGGGATGTGAGGGTTACATTAGAGGGAATTACACGGGGGTGAGGGTTACATTAGGGGGAATTACACGGGGGTGAGGGTTACATTAGGGGGAATTACACGGGGGTGAGGGTTACATTAGAGGGAATTACACGGGGGGAGGGTTACATTAGGGGGAATTACACGGGGGGGAGGGTTACATTAGGGAGAATTACACGGGGGTGAGGGTTACATTAGGGGGAATTACACGGGATGTGAGGGTTACATTAGGGGAATTACACGGGGGTGAGGGTTACATTAGAGGGAATTACACGGGATGTGAGGGTTACATTAGGGGGAATTACACGGGATGTGAGGGTTACATTAGGGAGAATTACACGGGGGTGAGGGTTACATTAGAGGGAATTACACGGGATGTGAGGGTTACATTAGGGAGAATTACACGGGGGTGAGGGTTACATTAGAGGGAATTACACGGGGGTGAGGGTTACATTAGGGGGAATTACACGGGATGTGAGGGTTACATTAGGGGGAATTACACGGGGGTGAGGGTTACATTAGAGGGAATTACACGGGGGTGAGGGTTACATTAGGGGGAATTACACGGGATGTGAGGGTTACATTAGGGGGAATTACACGGGGGTGAGGGTTACATTAGAGGGAATTACACGGGGGTGAGGGTTACATTAGGGAGAATTACACGGGGGTGAGGGTTACATTAGAGGGAATTACACGGGGGTGAGGGTTACATTAGGGGGAATTACACGGGGGTGAGGGTTACATTAGGGAGAATTACACGGGGGTGAGGGTTACATTAGAGGGAATTACACGGGATGTGAGGGTTACATTAGGGGGAATTACACGGGGGTGAGGGTTACATTAGGGGGAATTACACGGGGGTGAGGGTTACATTAGGGAGAATTACACGGGGGGGAGGGTTACATTAGAGGGAATTACACGGGGGTGAGGGTTACATTAGAGGGAATTACACGGGGGTGAGGGTTACATTAGGGGGAATTACACGGGATGTGAGGGTTACATTAGGGGGAATTACACGGGGGTGAGGGTTACATTAGGGGGAATTACACGGGGGTGAGGGTTACATTAGGGGGAATTACACGGGATGTGAGGGTTACATTAGAGGGAATTACACGGGGGTGAGGGTTACATTAGGGGGAATTACACGGGGGTGAGGGTTACATTAGAGGAAATTACACGGGGGTGAGGGTTACATTAGAGGGAATTACACGGGGGGGAGGGTTACATTAGAGGGAATTACACGGGGGTGAGGGTTACATTAGAGGAAATTACACGGGGGTGAGGGTTACATTAGGGGGAATTACACGGGGGTGAGGGTTACATTAGAGGAAATTACACGGGGGTGAGGGTTACATTAGGGGGAATTACACGGGGGGGAGGGTTATATTAGGGGGAATTACACGGGGGGGAGGGTTACATTAGGGGGATTACACAGGGGGAGGGTTACATTAGGGGGATTACACAGGGCGAGGGTTACAGTAGGGGGAATTACACGGGATGTGAGGGTTACATTAGGAGAATTACACGGGGTGAGGGTTACATTAGAGGGAATTACACGGGGGTGAGGGTTACATTAGGGGGAATTACACGGGGGTGAGGGTTACATTAGGGGGAATTACACGGGGGTGAGGGTTACATTAGGGGGAATTACACGGGATGTGAGGGTTACATTAGGAGAATTACACGGGGGTGAGGGTTACATTAGAGGGAATTACACGGGGGTGAGGGTTACATTAGAGGGAATTACACGGGGGGAGGGTTACATTAGGAGAATTACACGGGGGGGAGGGTTACATTAGGGGGAATTACACGGGGGTGAGGGTTACATTAGAGGGAATTACACGGGGGGAGGGTTACATTAGGGGGATTATACAGGGTGAGGGTTACATTAGGGGGAATTACACGGGGGTGAGGGTTACATTAGAGGGAATTACACGGGGGTGAGGGTTACATTAGAGGGAATTACACGGGGGGGAGGGTTACATTAGGGGGAATTACACGGGGGTGAGGGTTACATTAGGGGGAATTACACGGGATGTGAGGGTTACATTAGGGGGAATTACACGGGATGTGAGGGTTACATTAGAGGGAATTACACGGGATGTGAGGGTTACATTAGAGGGAATTACACGGGGGTGAGGGTTACATTAGGGGGAATTACACGGGATGTGAGGGTTACATTAGAGGGAATTACACGGGGGTGAGGGTTACATTAGGGGGAATTACACGGGGGTGAGGGTTACATTAGGGGGAATTACACGGGGGGGAGGGTTACATTAGGGGGAATTACACAGGGGGAGGGTTACATTAGGGGGAATTACACGGGGGGAGGGTTACATTAGGGGGAATTACACGGGGGTGAGGGTTACATTAGGGGGAATTACACGGGGGTGAGGGTTACATTAGGGGGAATTACACGGGATGTGAGGGTTACATTAGAGGGAATTACACGGGGGTGAGGGTTACATTAGGGGGAATTACACGGGGGTGAGGGTTACATTAGGGGGAATTACACGGGGGGGAGGGTTACATTAGGGGGAATTACACAGGGGGAGGGTTACATTAGGGGGAATTACACGGGGGGAGGGTTACATTAGGGGGAATTACACGGGGGTGAGGGTTACATTAGGGGGAATTACACGGGGGTGAGGGTTACATTAGGGGGAATTACACGGGGGTGAGGGTTACATTAGGGGGAATTACACGGGGGTGAGGGTTACATTAGGGGGAATTACACGGGGGTGAGGGTTACATTAGGGGGAATTACACGGGGGGGAGGGTTACATTAGAGGGAATTACACGGGGGGAGGGTTACATTAGGAGAATTACACGGGGTGAGGGTTACATTAGGGGGAATTACACGGGGGTGAGGGTTACATTAGGGAGAATTACACGGGGGTGAGGGTTACATTAGGGGGAATTACACGGGGGGAGGGTTACATTAGGGAGAATTACACGGGGGTGAGGGTTACATTAGGGGGAATTACACGGGGGTGAGGGTTACATTAGGGGGAATTACACGGGGGGAGGGTTACATTAGGGGGAATTACACGGGGGTGAGGGTTACATTAGGGGGAATTACACGGGGGTGAGGGTTACATTAGGGGGAATTACACGGGGGGGAGGGTTACATTAGAGGGAATTACACGGGGGGAGGGTTACATTAGGAGAATTACACGGGGTGAGGGTTACATTAGGGGGAATTACACGGGGGTGAGGGTTACATTAGGGGGAATTACACGGGGGTGAGGGTTACATTAGGGAGAATTACACGGGGGTGAGGGTTACATTAGGGGGAATTACACGGGGGTGAGGGTTACATTAGGGGGAATTACACGGGATGTGAGGGTTACATTAGAGGGAATTACACGGGATGTGAGGGTTACATTAGGGGGAATTACACGGGGGTGAGGGTTACATTAGGGAGAATTACACGGGGGGGAGGGTTACATTAGGGGGAATTACACGGGGGTGAGGGTTACATTAGGGGGAATTACACGGGGGTGAGGGTTACATTAGAGGGAATTACACGGGGGTGAGGGTTACATTAGGGGGAATTACACGGGGGTGAGGGTTACATTAGGGGGAATTACATGGGGGTGAGGGTTACATTAGGGGGAATTACACGGGGGTGAGGGTTACATTAGAGGGAATTACACGGGGGTGAGGGTTACATTAGGGGGAATTACACGGGATGTGAGGGTTACATTAGGGGGAATTACACGGGGGTGAGGGTTACATTAGAGGGAATTACACGGGATGTGAGGGTTACATTAGAGGGAATTACACGGGATGTGAGGGTTACATTAGGGGGAATTACACGGGGGTGAGGGTTACATTAGGGGGAATTACACGGGGGTGAGGGTTACATTAGGGGGAATTACACGGGGGTGAGGGTTACATTAGGGGGAATTACACGGGGGTGAGGGTTACATTAGAGGGAATTACACGGGGGTGAGGGTTACATTAGAGGGAATTACACGGGGGGAGGGTTACATTAGGGGGAATTACACGGGGGTGAGGGTTACATTAGGGGGAATTACACGGGGGTGAGGGTTACATTAGGGGGAATTACACGGGGGTGAGGGTTACATTAGGGGGAATTACACGGGGGTGAGGGTTACATTAGAGGGAATTACACGGGGGTGAGGGTTACATTAGGGGAATTACACGGGATGTGAGGGTTACATTAGGGGGAATTACACAGGGGGAGGGTTACATTAGGGGGGATTACACGGGGGGGAGGGTTACATTAGGGGGAATTACACGGGGGTGAGGGTTACATTAGGGGGAATTACACGGGGGTGAGGGTTACATTAGGGGGGATTACACGGGGGGGAGGGTTACATTAGGGGGAATTACACGGGGGTGAGGGTTACATTAGGGGGGATTACACGGGGGTGAGGGTTACATTAGGGGGAATTACACGGGGGTGAGGGTTACATTAGGGGGAATTACACGGGGGTGATGGTTACATTAGGGGGAATTACACGGGGGTGAGGGTTACATTAGGGGGAATTACACGGGGGTGAGGGTTACATTAGGGGGAATTACACGGGGGTGAGGGTTACATTAGGGGGAATTACACGGGGGTGAGGGTTACATTAGGGGGAATTACATGGGGAAAATGGGTTCCATTAGGGGGGGGTTACATGGGGGGGAGAGCTGTGCTGATGCGCTAGCCTGCTCAGTGCCCCGGATTGCTCTGTGGCCCCAGAGGGGGTGACACCAAATTTTACCGCACCAGGTGACACCAACCCTAGTGACGCCACTGATGACACGTCCCCTCCTGAGTCACAGTGACCCTCTCTCTCCATGCCAGGTGGTCCCTTCAGTCCACTCCCGGCTCGCCTTCCTTCCCGTTCCACAGACCCGCACATGAGGCTCCGGCTGCTCCGTCCCTTTGCACTATGACGTCACATGACACACTGCCGCCACAATCCGAACACACTGTAGCAGGCACTCGGATGGTCTCGGCCAAGCATCACAGCCATCTTTTTTACTGGCAGCATTTTTCATTCACTGGCATTTACTGGCAGAAGTAAAGTGCCCGTTTTTTTACTGGCTGCCAGTAAAAATACTGGCGGCTGGCAACACTGCCCAGCTCATCTGACCCTGCACCCTGCTCATCCAGCCTGCTACAGCTCTTCAATCCAGCAAGCTCTCATCTGGGTCCTGCTTCCAGCTGTTTACCCACAGTCTGCCGCCAACCAAGCTCAGTGCCAGCTCATCTGCCAAGAGCCTATCCTGCTGCCACACCCACCTGCTGAATGCTGCCACGCAGACTACAGGGCTGGTTACAGGCACTCCGACCTCGCCGTGCTCCTGTGGCTGCCGTCTCACTACGGGTGGCCCCCCGAGCCGGAGCTGTACGAGAGGTCTTCCTCTACACGTCAGGCTGACTGACCAGGTACGTGACGAATTGTGTATGTTCATTGGCGTCAGTTGGGTGATTTGTGCCCCTTCATCGTTGTCATTGGAAGGGAATTATGCCCCATTATTGGTATTAGACATGTGCAATTTGCTTCGGTCCGAATATAAATTCTGACAAATGTTTTGTTGTTCAGAGATTCGGATGTGTTCGAATCTCCCAATGAAATAGCAATAAATTTCATTGAAATTCATTTACTTTTTGTTTTCTAATGAGTTCCACATTTTCTGAGTGATTCGAATTCGGATCGGGCGAAAAAATGATCGACCAATTCGAATTCTGTGTGAAGAATAGCTGGTTGTTAGGGAGCGGGCCCTTCTGGTCTGGTATGGATTTTAAGGGGAACCCCATGCCAAAATGTAAAAAAAAAAAAAAAACGGCACGGGGCCACCCCTAAAATCCATACCAGACCCTTATCCAAGCATGCAGCCCAGCAGGCCAGGAAAGGAGGGGAGACCAGCGAGTGCCCCCCCCCCCCCGAATCACACCAGGCCACATGCCCTCAACATTAGAGGGTGCTTTGAGCAGAGCCCCCCACCCCAAAGCACCTTGTCCCCATGTTGATGGGGACAAGGACCTCTTCCCCACAACCCTGGCCCAGTGGTGGGGGTGCAGGGGTGACTTATGGGGTCCCCTCCAACATCAATATCAGACCCTTCCATGAAGCCTGGCAGGCCAGGAAAGGGGGGATGAGCAAGTGCCCCCTTCCCTTCTGAACCATACCAGGCCACATGCCCTCAACATGGAAGGGTGCTTTGGGGTAGGGTTGCTCCCCCAAAGCACTTTGTCCCTATGTTGATGAGGACAAGGGCCTCTTCCCCACAACCCTGGCTGGTGGTTGTGGGGGTCTGCGGGTGGGGGGCATATCAGAATCTGGAAGCCCCCTTTAACAAGGGGGCCCCAGATCCCCCCCAATTGAATGAGTATGGGTACATACAGTAGTACCCCTACTCATTCATCTAAAAAGTGAGTAAAAACATAACAGTTTTTGACAAATCCTTTATTAAATAAAAAAACATAAATGTCCCCCGAAGTAGATCCAATGTCAATCATGATGCCCGCCGCTGTTCATGAGATTGTGCAAGAGGAATATTTCAGGGCAGTCAGTACGAAGTGCAAGGTGATTTGTAGTGTATTGCCCCAGCACTACATATTTCTAATTTAGTCTTTGTAGCAGCAAGTGTTTGTAAAAGTGCCTAGTGCATATTCAAGAGTAAAAAAGGAGGGGAAGTGAGATGTTCCTGGTCCCGGTATTAAAGTTTCAAAGAGGATTGGAGTTGAGGGCTCTCACAGCATGGGGGGAAATGCCGTTGAGCAGTCTGACAGTCCAGGTTTTGATACTCCGGTACCTTCTACCAGATGCCAAGAGCTGGAAGAGACTGAAGGAGTGATGGGTGGGATCCTTCACGATACTGGTAGCTTTACTGGAGCATCGTGCATGGAAAATGTCCAAGATGGAGGGGATGGGGACACCAATAATCTTTTCAGCCGTCTTCACTAGCCCCTGCAGGGTCTTGTGGTCAGCGGAACTGCAGTTCCCATACCAGACAATGATGTAGCTGGTCAGCGCGCTCTCAATGGTTCCCCTATAGAATGTAGTAAGGATGGGTTGGGAGGCTGGCTCTTTTAGGGTGGCAGAGAAAAAAAATATAGGCGCTGTTTTGCCCTCTTGGCGAGTGACATGACGTTGGTTGTCCAGGTAAGATCCTCTGAGATGTGCGCTCCCAGGAATTTAGTACTGCTTACTCTACCCACAACCCGAGCTGTTGGTTTTCAGTGGGCGGTGATCAACAGAGTCTCTCCTGAAATCCATCACAACCTCCTTTGTTCTGCTTACATTGAGGGACGGGTTGTTTGTACTACACCATTTAACCGGTCATGCCACTTCCTCTCTGTGGAGTGCTTCATCATTGTTGCTGATGAGACCTACCAGAGTTGTGTCATCCCGCAAGCTTGATGATATGGTTGGAGCTGAACTTGGCAGTACAGTCGTGGGTCAGCAGTGTGAAGAGCAGTGGGGCTGAGCACACTGCCCTGTGGGGCACCCGAGCTCAGCGTGGTCGTGCTTGAGGTGCTGCAGCCAACATGGACTGACTGAGGTCTTCCGGTTAAAAAGTCCAGGATCTAATTACAGAGGGGCAGGTTGAGGCCCAGCGAGTTCAACTTAGTGATAAGTTGCTGAGGAATTATTGTAATCAATGCTAAGCTAAAGTCAATGAACAGCATTCTAACTATTCTTTCTGTTCTACAGCAGGTGGGTAAGGGTAGGGTTGCCACCTGATCCCTTTAAACCCAAACACAAATTAATTATACAGGTTCTGTGGCTGATCAAGGTGGTGGTTACACTCACTTGGTGACTTATCTGCATTAAATTGGCCTCAGAACCCCTGTAATTCATATGTGTTCAGGTTCAAAGGGATGAGGTGGAAACCCTAGGTAAGGGCCAGGTGGAGGGTAGAGGATACTGCATTGGAACCCGTTCGGATGGTATGCAAACTGGTATGGGTCCAGCGTGTATGGAAGACCGGACTTAATGTGATGCATGACTAACCTCTCAAAGCACTTCATCGTTATTGGATTTAGTGCAATGGGACGATAGTCATTCAGACAGGACACCGGTGTCTTCTTTGGCACTGGAATGATGGTGGTGGATTTAAGACATGTAGGGACAACCACCTGGCTCAGCGAAATGTTGAAGATATCTGTGAGGACATCTGTGCAGCACACAGTCTCTCAGTACACGTCCAGGTATGTCATCAAGGCCAGCAGCCTTCCGTGGGTTGATCCTGGACGGGGTCTTCCTTACGTCGGCTGAGCGCCCAGTCGTTTGGGGATGTGGGTAGTTTTTTGTGCAGGTGTATCTCAAACCGTGCATAAAATTGGTTGAGTGCATCCGGGAGGGAAGTGTCATTGTCACTGGCCTGTGGCAGGGGTTTGTAGTCACTGATGGTCTGGATGGTCTTGCCACAGGTCCTGTGTATCTTTGCTGTCGCTAAAGTGTTTATTGATTTTTTTTTTAAGCATATTATATTTTTGCCTTCTTGATGCCATGAGACAGATTGGCTCTTGCTGTTTTGAGAGCTGCTTTATCTCCTGACCTGAATACCTCATCTCTGGTCTTTAGCAGCCCACGAACCTCTGCTGTCATCCATGGCTTCTGGTTGGCACGTGTGGTGATAATCTTGGTGACGGCCACATCGTCTATGCCCTTTTTGATGTAAGCAGTCACTGTTTCGGTGTAGCCTTGTAAGTCTGTATGATTGTTGTAAGTGGGTGCCTCTTTAACCACTTGCCTACCGGGCACGTATACCCCCCCCTTCCTGCCCAGGCCAATTTTCAGCTTTCAGCGCTCTCACACTTTGAATGACAATTGCGCGGTCATACAACGCTGTACCCAAATTACATTTTTTTATCATTTCTTCCCTCAAATAGAGCTTTCTTTTGGTGGTGTTTAATCAATGCTGGGTTTTTTAATCTTTACAAAAAAAAAAATGAAAAAAAGACCGAAAATTTTGAAAAAAAAAAGTTTTTTCTTAGTTTCTGCCAGTAAACTTTGTAAAAAAGTAATTTTTCTCCTTCACCAATGTGCACTGATGAGGCGGCACTGAGGGGCACTGATGAGGAGGCACTAATATGCCGTACTGATATGTGGCACTGATAGGTGGCACTAATGGGCATGTATAGGTGGCATTGGTGGGCAATGATAGGGGGCACTGAAATGCAGCACTGATGGGCGCTGAGAGACTGCACTGATAAGGCGGCAACGATGAGATGGCACTGATTATGTGGCACTGATGACGAGGCACTAATATGCCGCACTGATGGACACTGCTAGGTAGCACTGATATGTGGCACTGATGGGCATGTATAGGCGGCACTGGTGGGCAATGATATGTGGCACTGATATGCAGCACTGATGGGCACTGATAGGTGGCACTAATGGGCACATATAGTCGGCACTGGTGGGCAATGATAGGTGGCACTGATATGCGGCACTGATGGGCACTGATAGGTGGCACTAATGGGCACATATAGTCGGCACTGGTGGGCAATGATAGGTGGCACTGATATGCGGCACTGATGGGCACTGATAGGTGGCACTAATGGGCACATATAGTCGGCACTGGTGGGCAATGATAGGTGGCACGGATGGGCGGCACTGATGGGTGGCACGCATGAGCGGGCACTGAAAGGCAGCATTGACTGGCATTACTAATTGGGCACTGATTGGTAGAGCTGCACGATTCTGGGAAAAATGAGAATCACGATTTTTTTCGCTTAGAATAAAGATCACGATTCTCACGGCGTAATATCATCCTTCAGATTATACAAAACAATTGGGCTAACTTTACTGATTTTTTTATTTTATTTTTTTATTCATTAAAGTGTATTTTTTTCCAAACAAATCGCATTTGAAAGACCGCTGCGCAAAATACAGTGTGACATAAAATATTGCAACCACCACCATTTTATTCTCTAGGGGTTTGTGCTAAATATATATATAATGTTTGGGGGTTCTAAGTAATTTTCTAGCAAAAAAATAATGATTTTAACTTGAAATCAACAAGTGTCAGAAAAAGGTTTAGTCTTTTAAGTGGTTAAACTGCCCTCATTTACAGACCGAAGTTCATCCCTTTGATCTAAAGAACAAAACGTTACAATGTTTATAGTTAGCTCAGGGCTGAGGAATGTTGTGATACTTGGCAGACTGCCTGTTTTTTTTTTGGGGGGGGGTTTTGACAGCTGTCGGCTTGAGCAGAGAACTCTCTGCATAGAATCGGGAAAATGCTTTGTTAAGATCGCGAGGGGGGAAAAATCACGATCTCGATTCTTAACGATTAATCGTGCCGCTCTACTGATTGGTGTCACTGATGGGCACTGCTGGGGCTGTACTGTTATCAGGGGCAATTAGGATCAGTACCTTGATTACCAATACAGGTCTCCCCTGCGGGGAGATGCCGCCGATCGGCTCTCCTCTCCTCGCGCTCTGTCAGTGTGAGCCGATAAACGGCACTTCCAAGTCTACATCTGATTGGACACAGCCGATCACATAGGTGAAGGGCCGCGTCATCATCTCTTTACTAATATCTGGGTTGCACCATGTCCTAGGAACACGGCGCAACCACGACCGCTGCTCCGTGGGCACGCGCGAGCGCGGCTCTGGGGCGCCGTCATATGACGTCCTCCTAGAATGAGAGTGCACCCTGTCATTTTACTATACGGCGGGCGGGAAGGGGTTAGACCTGTTCCAGTCTGTGCGCTGAAAGCAGTCCGGCAGTGCCGGGGAAGCATTGTCTGGCTATACTGTGTTATGTTTTTGAACTGGTTTGACAAGTGTGAGCAATGGTTTGTAGGCTGGAATTAGCATAACCGAGATGTGATCCGAGTGCCCGAGGCGGGGGCGGGGCTCAGCATTTTTCTCTGTTGTATGAACACAGTCCGGCGTGTTTTTACAAAATTCCCGCGTTGGTGGAAATTCGGCAGAACTGTCTTTACCTTTGCGTGGTTGAAGTCACCAGCAATAATGAAAAAGACGTCAGGGTTGTTTGTATCATACCTCCCAACTTTGTAACTTGAGAATGAGGGACACTTAGGGGTGAAGAAGAGCGCACCGCGGTGAAAATGGGCGTGGCTAAAATTGGCTGAATATCGGCATGGTGTATAAGAGTATGGTTACCTAGAGTTTAGGCTACATATGGAATAAACTGTACATAGTCTACTGTGCTGTGGGTGAGAAACTTACATAAACCTAGACTAAAAAAACTCCCCTTCACATCAGGAGTCCCCTCCTTTGATACCAGAACCCCCTCTTTGATATTATGAGTCCCCTTCACATCAGGAGTCCCCTCCTTTGATACCAGAACCCCCTCTTTGATATTATGAGTCCCCTTCACATCAGGAGTCCCCTCCATTCACAATACAGTTCTAAAAATATGACCCATAGTGGTATATTTTGCCAATTATAATAACATTTTTTATTGACATTCATAGGAGAGGGGGGCCTGGAATTGTGATTGGAAAAGGGGACTTGGAAGGGTGATAGGAGAGGGGGACCTGGGGAGTTTGGATGAGGAGGAAGGCACCTGGGCAGTGTGGAAGAAGGAGGGCACCTGGGCAGTGTGGAAAGAGGAGGGCACCTGGGCAGTGTGGACAAAGATGGCACCTGGGCAGTGGGGTAGGAGGATACCTGGGCTGTGTGGGAGGATGAGGGCACCTGGGTAGTGTGACAGGAGAAGGATATCTGGGCAGTGTGGAGAGGAGGGCACCTGAGCAGTGTGGACGAAGATGGCACCTGGGCAGTGTGGTAGGAGGAGGGCACCTGGGCAGTGTGGTAGGAGGAGGGCACCTGGGCAGTGTGGAAGGAGGAGGGCACCTGAGCAGTGTGACAGAAGGAGGGCACCTGGGCAGTGTGGAAGAGGAGTGCACCTGGGCATTGTGGAAGAGGAGGGCATCTGGGCAGTGTGGAAAGAGGAGGGTACCTTGAAAGTGTGGAGGAAGTGGGCACATGGGCAGTGTGGAAGGAGATGGGCACATGGGCAGTGTGAAAGGAGGAGGGCACCTTGGCAGTGTGGAATAGGAGGGCACCTGGGCAGCGTGGAAAGAGGAGGGCACCTTGGCAGTGTGGACAAGGAGGGCACCTGGGCAGTGTGGTAGGAGGAGGGCACCTGGGCTGCGTGGAAGGATGAGGGCACCTGGGCAGTGTGAAGGGAGGAAGGCACCTGGGCAGTGTGACAGGAGGAGGGCCTCTGGGCAGTGTGACAGGAGGAGGGCCTCTGGGCACTGTGGAAGGAGGAGGGCACATGGGCAGTGTGAAAGGAGGAGGGCACCTTGGCAGTGTGGAATAGGAGGGCACCTGGGCAGCATGGAAAGAGGAGGGCACCTTGGCAATGAGGTAGGAGCAGGGCACCTGGGCTGTGTGGAAGGATGAGGGCACCTGGGCATTGTGAAGGGAGGAAGGCACCTGGGTAGTGTGACAGGAGGAGGGCCTCTGGGCAGTGTGGAAGAGGAGGGCATCTAGGCAGTGTGGAAAGAGGAGGGTAACTTGGAAGTGTGGTGGAGGAGGGTACCTGGGCAGTGTGGATGAGGAGGGCACCTGGGCAGTGTGAAAAGAGGAGGGCACCTTGGCAGTGTGGAAGAGGAGGACACCTTGGCAGTATGGATGAGGAGGGCACCTGGGCAGTGTGGTAGGAGGAGGGCACTTGGGCAGTGTAGATGAGGAGGGCACCTGGGCTGTGTGGAAGGATGAGGGCACCTGTGTAGTGTGACAGGAAGAGGGCATCTGGGCAGTGTGGAAGAGGAGGGCACCTGGGCAGTGTGGAAGAGAAGGGCACCTGGGCAGTGTGGAAGGAGGAGGGCATCTGGGAAGTGTGGAAGGAGGAAGGCACCTGGGCATGGTGGAAGAGGAGGGTATCTGGCCAGTGTGGAAGGAGGAGGGCACCTTGGCAGTGTGGAAGAGGAGGGCACCTGGACAGTGTGGAAGGAGGAAGGCATCTGGGCAGTGTGGAAGGAGGAGGGTACCTGGGCAGTTTGACAGGAGAAGGGCACCTGGGCAGTGTGGAATGAAGAGGGCACCTGGGCAGTGTGGAAGAATAAGGCACCTCGGCAGTGTGGAAGGAGGTGGGCACCTTGGTAGTGTGGAAGAAGAGGGCACCTTGGCAGTGTGGAAGGAGGAGGGCACCTGGGCAGTGTGGAAGAGGAGGGCATCTGGATAGCGTGGAAAGAGGAGGGCACCTTGGCAGTGTGGACGAGGAGAACACCTGGGCAGTGTGGAAGGAGGAGGGCACCTGGGCTGTGTGGAAGGATGAGGGCACCTGGGCAGTGTGAAGGGAGGAAGGCACCTGGACAGTGTGGAAGAGGAAGGCACCTGGGCAGTGCAACAGGAGGAGGGTCTCTGGGCAGTGTGGAAGAGGAGGGCACCTGGGCAGTGCGACAGGAGGAGGGCCTCTGGGCAGTGTGGAAGAGGAGGGCACCTGGGCAGTGTGGAAGGAGGAGGGCACCTGGGCACTGTGACAGGAGGGGAGAGTGTGGCAGTAGAAGAACCCCTGTGTACACACTATACTTGCTCAGGTGCTGGGTACATGTCTATTCTTTTCTGCAGTGTTGTGGTTTTGGGAATCTGACCATGGCAGAGAGTATAGTCTACTCAGAGGTTACCGGGTTGGAGCGGTGTCCTCCTTCATCCCCGGGAGGGAGCAGCCTGGAGCGGGGCGGTGTCCTCCAACATTACCAGGCGGGAGAAGTCCCAGTACATCACCGGGCTGGAGCCCATACAGAGTTCTACTTAACTGGACGAAGCGGGACAGAAAGTGGGACCTGAAGACGGGGGGCAGAGTTGGGAGGCATAGCAGAGCTGCACAGTGGTGGTTTCCTCCTGCTGTGCACGCCGGCGGTCCTAGCAACCAATAGCGTTGGCGGTGGGAGAGAAGCAGAGCGCAGGCATACAGTGCTGATCGGAGGGCAGCAATGTGTGAGCACACATCGCACCCAATGAGGATGCCTCAACTGAGCTCCACTATTGAAACTTGTTCTGGCAGTGTGCTCCGGGGACTCCAGCCGAAATCCGCGGGACCCTGAGACATAGTTGAAATTTCGGGAATGTTCCCGTGGAATCCGGGATGGTTGGGAGGTATGGTTTGGTTGATGTTTGAAACTTGTTCCGGCAGCGTGCTCTGGGGACTCCAGCCGAGACCTGTGGGACCCCGGGACATAGTTGAAATCTCGGGAATGTTCCCGTGGAATCCGGGATGGTTGGGAGGTATGGTTTGGTTGATGTTCGAAACTTGTTCCGGCAGTGTGCTCTGGGGACTCCAGCCAAGATCCGCTGGACCCCGGGACTTAGCTGAAATCTCGGGAACGTTCCAGTGGAATCTGGGATGGCTGGGAGGTATGGTTTGGTTGATGTTTGAAACTTGTTCCGGCAGCGTGCTCCGGGGACTCCAGCCAAGATCCATGGGACCCCGGGACATAGTTGAAATCTCGGGACTGTTCCTATGGAATCCGGGACGGTTGGGAGGTATGGTTTGTTTGAGGCTCGCTGATAGAGCTGTAATTTTGCACACGGGGGAATGTAAACCGCGACAATAACAATGGCCGTGAACTCCCTCGGCAGATAGATCAGTCGACACTTCACAAAAATAAAGTCTACCAGCAATGAGCAGTGTTTTGATACTACCACAGCTTTGTCACAGCATTCTTTGTTGATATACACACACAGACCACCTCCACGAGTCTTACCGGACAGTGATGAATCTCTGTCCGTTCGGTAGCAGGTTAACCCGTGTAGCTAAATGGCGGAATCTGGGAGGTTGTTATTTAGCCATGTTCTCATGCTGTGTAGACCAACTGAGTTGAATTAAGTCCAGTTTATTTTTCCAGCGAGCGAACATTAGAGAGCATAAGTGTTGGAAGAGCCGGCCTTGTTGGGTTGGCCCTTAGCCTAGCTGGTATACCTCCAACGCTTACCGCGTTTCCATCTCCTCTCACACCACTTGTGTCTACACCTTGTGCGGGGAGCTTCAGTAGGTGAGGCCGCGGTCTCAGGGTCAGGTTTCAGCAGCAAACAGGAGGCCTCGTAGCTTCTCAATAGCAGCCCACAGGAGTTGATTGTTGGTGTGTACTGCCGATATCCAAAAGACTTTGGCAATCGTAGATATGTTTTAAAGTGGTTTCCGGGTGACTTTGGGGTAAGATTAGACTATTAGGAGACGAAGAGACAACATTAAAGGACATAAAAACACGCTCTTTCGGGACCCGGAGTAGCCACTGCGTTCGACCGCGCCGCCATATTTGTATGTGTAAGATGGCTGCCAGCTCCAAGGAGTCTGCTTCACCTCCACCTGAGCCTCCCGGTGTTCCATATGCTGTATGAGTTTTACCATAATGTGAGTGCGATTTTAACCTAATAAATGGTATCCATTATCATACTACACTATCGGAGGCTGTTCTTTCCCTCTTGTTTTGGGCGTGCCACTGGAGTGATATAACATGACAGCACAATGGTAAGGCAACCTTAAAGGGACCAGTACCCAACTCCCAAAAGAGGAGTATTCTAGTGGACAGCAGGATCCAGAGGCTTTATCACAAGTGCACAGAGGGTCCATCTGCCGGAAACAGAACATGCTGTGAGATATGAGGCAAGGAGATTGGGGGGGAGGGGATTTGTGTTATAAGGAGGAATTTGGGTGGGGCGACAGGGGAGGTAAGTATTGTGACCCGTGATATCTTGGTGTGCCACTCAGGCTCAGTTGATGTGGAGTGTGTGTGGGTTGTTCCGCTTCCGCTACTGGGAGTGCTGGAGAGGGATGGAGCCCATCCTAAGCTCTTGCTGTAACTCAAGGGAGAAAAAGGAGGTAGTCCCAGGTGCCTCACATTCATATGGTCCTATGGTGGCAACCTCAGCCTGGACTCCTACCAGGCCACACTCCCAATGAGTTTAGCTCCGCCCCGCCGGAGCTTAATCATGGGGACAGAGATCTCATGCATGTGGGGAGTATTTAATTCCAATTTTCACCTCATTCTTTCACTTTACTTACCCTTAACCAATTGGTGCCCTAGCTGAAAGACGGCTACAGCGCAGGCTTAAAATGCCAGGAGGGTGTATGTGGACGTCCTCCCGTTCTTGTGCTGGCGGGCGGTGCACTCTGTGATCGCCGAGTCCTTGGGACTCGGCTGATCCCAGATCGGGTAAAGGGCCAATCACAGCAGGCCCTTTATCATGTGATCAGCTGTCAGCCAATGACAGCTGATCACGGAAGTAAATAGAAGGCGGTTAGCGGCTTTTTATTCCCCTCACGCTGTCAGTGTGAAGAAAAGAAGAAAGACATTAACTGGCTTCTGTTAGAGGGACATTGGTCCCCTTGGTACCCTCCAGTGCAGCTAATCAGTGCCCACCAGTGCCATCCAACAGTGCTCATCAGCACTTCTAATCAGTGCCGACCAGTGCCACCTATCAGTGCCCATCTGTGTTGCCAATCACTGCCCATCAGTGCTTCATCAGTATCACATATTAGTGCTGCCTTTTAGTGCCCACCAGTGCCTCATCAGTATCACATATTAGTGCTGCCTTTTAGTGCCCACCAGTGCCTCATCAGTATCACATATTAGTGCTGCCTTTTCGTGAAGAAAGCCATTAACTGACTTCTGTTAGAGGGACATTGGTCCCCTTGGTGCCCTCCAGTGCAGCTAATCAGTGCCCACCAGTGCCATCCAACAATGCTCATTAGCACTTCTAATCAGTGCCCACCAGTGCCATCCAACAGTGCTCATTAGCACTTCTAATCAGTGCCCACCAGTGCCACCTATTAGTGCCTATCTGTGCTGCCAATCAGTGCCTCATCAGTGTCACATATCAATGCCACCTATCAGTGCCAACTCTCAGTACCGCCTGTCAGTGCCCATCAGTGCCTCATCATCAGTGTCACATATCAGTGCCCATCAGTGCTGCCTATCAGTGCCACCTATCAGTGCCAACTCTCCATAACATCTATCAGTGCCACCTATCAGTGCCAACTCTCTGTACCATCTATCAGAGCCCATCAATGCCACCTATCAGTGCTCATCAGTGCCACCTATCAGTGCCCATCAGTGGAACCTATCAGTGCCAACCCTATGTACCATCTATCAGTGCCCATCAGTGCTACCTATCAATGCCAACTCTCTGTACCATCTATCAGTGCTTATCAGTGCCACCTATCAGTGCTCATCAGTGACACCTATCAGTGCCAACTCTCTGTACCATCTATCAGAGCCCATCAGTGCCACCTATCAATGCCAACTCTCTGTACCATCCATCAGTGCCCATCAGTGCCACCTATCAGTGCTCATCAGTGGCACCTATCAGTGCCAACTCTCTGTACCACCTATCAGTGCCCATCAGTGCCACCTATCAGTGCTCATCAGTGCCACCTATCAGTGCCAACTCTCTGTACCACCTATCAGTGTCACCTATCAGTGTCCATCAGTGCCACCTATCACTGCCCATCAATGCTATCTATCAGTGCTCATCAGTGGCATCTATCAGTGCCCATCAGTGAAGAAGAACAATTACCTGTTTGCAAAATTTTATAACAAACTATGAAAAAAGTTTTCAAAATTTTCGGTCTTTTTGTTTGTTTAGCAAAAAATAAAAACCCCCCAGAGGTGATTAAATACCACCAAAAGAAAGTTCTATTTGTGTGGGGCAAAAAGACTTTTCATATGAGTATAGTGTGGCATGACCGCGCAATTGTCATTCAAAGTGTGAGAGCTGAAAGCTGGCCTGGGCAGGAAGGGGGTAAAAGTGTCCGGTAAGCAATTGGCTACAGCACCATTGAACACTTATTTGATGAACTGTCACTATGAAGGATTATGTGTTCATAATAAACACAAACTCATTTTTTTAGCACAGTAACATTTGATGAATATCCATTTGCCGACCGCGCAGTGTGCATTTACTGCGGGTAATGCAGAATCACATATTTTCGGGCACTTTTGTTTACATGTTACACATAGTTACATAGTTACATAGTAGGTGGGGTTGAAAAAAGACACAAGTCCATCAAGTCCAACCTATGTGTGTGATTATGTGTCAGTATTACATTACATATCCCTGTATATTGCGGTCATTCAGGTGATTATCTAATAGTTTCTTGAAGCTATCGATGCCCCCCGCTGAGACCACCGCCTGTGGAAGGGAATTCCACATCCTTGCCGCTCTTACAGTAAAGAACCCTCTACGTAGTTTAAGGTTAAACCTCTTTTCTTCTAATTGTAATGAGTGGCCACGAGTCTTATTAAACTCTCTTCTGCGGAAAAGTTTTCTCCCTATTGTGGGGTCACCAGTACAGTATTTGTAAATTGAAATCATATCCCCTCTCAAGCGTCTCTTCTCCAGAGAGAATAAGTTCAGAGCTCACAACCTTTCCTCATAACTAAGATCCTCCAGACCCTTTATTAGCTTTGTTGCCCTTCTTTGTACTCGCTCCATTTCCAGTACATCCTTCCTGAGGACTGGTGCCCAGAACTGGACAGCATACTCCAGGTGCGGCCGGACCAGAGTCTTGTAGAGCGGGAGAATTATCGTTTTATCTCTGGAGTTGATCCCCTTTTAATGCCAATATTCTGTTTGCTTTATTAGCAGCAGCTTGGCATTGCATGCCATTGCTGAGCCTATCATCTACTAGGACCCCAGGTCCTTTTCCATCCTAGATTCCCCCAGATGTTCTCCCCCCAGTGTATAGATTGCATTCATATTTTTGCCACCCAAATGCATTATTTTACATTTTTCTACATTGAACCTCATTTGCCATGTAGTCGCCCACCCCATTAATTTGTTCAGGTCTTTTTGCAAGATTTCCACATCCTGCGGAGAAGTTATTGCCCTGCTTAGCTTAGTATCGTCTGCAAATACAGAGATTGAACTGTTTATCCCATCCTCCAGGTCGTTTATGAACAAATTAAATAGGATTGGTCCCAGCACAGAACCCTGGGGGACCCCACTACCCACCCCTGACCATTCTGAGTACTCCCCATTTATCACCACCCTCTGAACTCGCCCTTGTAGCCAGTTTTCAATCCATGTACTCACCCTATGGTCCATGCCAACGCACCTTATTTTGTACAGTAAACGTTTATGGGGAACTGTGTCAAATGCTTTTGCAAAATCCAGATACACCACGTCTACGGGCCTTCCTTTATCTAGATGGCAACTCACCTCCTCATAGAAGGTTAATAGATTGGTTTGGCAAGAACGATTCTTCATGAATCCATGCTGATTACTGCTAATGATACCGTTCTCATTACTAAAATCTTGTATATAGTCCCTTATCATCCCCTCCAAGAGTTTACATACTATTGATGTTAGGCTAACTGGTCTGTAATTCCCAGGGATGTATTTTGGGCCCTTTTTAAATATTGGTGCTACATTGGCTTTTCTCCAATCAGCTGGTACCATTCCAGTCAATAGACTGTCTGTAAAAATTAGGAACAACAGTCTGGCAATCACTTGACTGAGTTCCCTAAGTACCCTCGGATGCAAGCCATCTGGTCCCAGTGATTTATTAATGTTAAGTTTCTCAAGTCTAATTTTAATTCCGTCCTCTGTTAACCATGGAGGTGCTTCCTGTGTTGTGTCCTGAGGATAAACACTGCAGTTTTGGTTACTGAAGCCCCCCGATTCACTCGTGAAGACTGAGGAGAAGAATAAATTCAATACCTTTGCCATCTCCCCATCCTTTGTAACCAGATGTCCTTCCTCATTCTTTATGGGGCCAATATGGTCTGTCCTCCCTTTTTTACTGTTTACATACTTAAAGAATTTCTTTGGATTTTTTTGCTCTCCTCCGCTATGTGTCTTTCATGTTCTATCTTAGCCATCCTAATTGCACCCTTACATTTCTTGTTGCATTCTTTATAAGGTCTGAATGCTGATGATGATCCCTCAACCTTGTATTTTTTGAAGGCCTTCTCCTTTGCTTTTATATGCATTTTTACATTGGAGTTAAGCCATCCAGGACTTTTGTTCGCTCTTTTAAATTTATTACCCAATTTATTACATGTAAAAAATATTTTTTGCTAGAAAATTTCTTAGAACCCCCAAACATTATTATTAATTTTTTTTTCAAGCAGAGGCCCTAGAGAATGAAATGTCAGGTGTTGCATTTTTTTATTTCACACGTTATTTGCGCAGCAATTTTGTGAAACGTAATTTCATTGGATATAATCCACTTTTTTAAAAAATTTTAATGAAAAAAAGCACAATACAATGCCCAATTGTTTGTTAAAATATAAAATATGATGTTATGCCGAGTAAATAGATACCAAACATGTCATACTGTAAAACTGCGCACGCCGGTGCAATGGCGACAAATGGCGTAAATTTTACTATCCATAGGTGATGCTTTAAAGGGCTTTACGGGTTACCACTTTATAATTGCAGAGGAGGTCTGGTGCTGGATAGGGATGAGCCGAACACCCCCCGGTTCGGTTCGCACCAGAACCTGCGAACGGACCGAAAGTTCGCACGAACGTTAGAACCCCATTGACGTCTATGGGACTCGAACGTTCGAAATCAAAAGTGCTCATTTTAAAGGCTAATTTGCATGGTATTGTCCTAAAAAGGGTTTGGGGACCCGGGTCCTACCCCAGGGGACATGTATCAATGCAAAAAAAACTTTTAAAAACGTCCGTTTTTTCGGGAGCAGTGATTTTAATGATGCTTAAAGTAAAAAAAAAAAAAGTAAAATATTCCTTTAAATATCGTACCTGAGGGGTGTCTATAGTATGCCTGTAAAGTGACGTGTGTTTCCCGTGCTTAGAACAGTCCCTGCACCAAATGTCATTTTTAAAGGAAAAAATCTCATTCAAAACTGCTTGCGGGTTTAATGTAATGTCGGGTCCTGGCAATATGGATGAAAATCAGTGAGACAAACGGCATGGGTACCCCCCAGTCCATTACCAGGCCCTTTGGGTCTTGTATGGATATTAAGGGGAACCCCGCACCCAAATTAAAATAAGGAAAGGTGTGGGGCCACCAGGCCCTATATACTCTGAACAGCAGTATACAGGCTGTAGGTTTGTTGTTAAGTAGAATCTGTTTGTAATTTTGAACGGGTACATTTTTAACGTGTTTAGCTCCAGCCAAAAAATCTTTTTTAAGCTTTTTGGAAAACATAGGGAAGGGTTATCACCCCTGTGACATTTGTTTTGCTGTCTTTCCTCCTCTTCAGAAGATTTCACCTCACTTTTTGTCCCAATGGATTGGAAAGCATCAGTGGAAAGGAGAAATGTTTTTCCCATATTAACTCTTACAGGAGAGAATTTCCCTTCCTAGGGGTAGATTTATTCTCACTTCCTGTTGTCTCCTTCCGTTTGCAAGTAGGAGTCGTTTGTAAGTTAGTTGTTTGAAAGTAGGGTCCTGCCCTATATACTCAGCAGAAATTTGGGCCTTAGGTGTTGCTGTGGCCACAACACTGTAAGCCCTCACAGGGCTCTGCTGTGAAATATTAGATCAAGAATTGTAATTACATGCCCCTGTTGAACAGGAGCTGAAAAATTAGGCCTTAGGCACTGGTGCTGGTGCCACAACACTGCAACCCCTCACAGACACTCTAGTTGGAATGCAGGAACGAGCCCTGCTGCAAAGTATTGCAGCAAAAATTGTAATTACACGCCCCTGTTAAACAAGGGCTGAAAAATTGGGCCTTAGGCACTGGTGCTGGTGCCACAACACTGCAACCCCTCACAGACACTCTAGTTGGAATGCAGGAACGAGCCCTGCTGCAAAGTATTACATCAAAAATCGTAATTACACGCCCCTGTTAAACAGGGGCTGAAAAATTGTGCCTTAGGCACTGGTGGTGGCACCCAGAACCAAAAATGTTCTTACAAGCTATCAGCGTGATGATTGAGGAGGAAGAGGATAATTACTCAGGGATAGTCACTCAGCATCAGCATAGGCAGTCTTTGAAGGGATCTGAGATTTCAAAAAAAAATTATTCGGTTACATCAGCATCAGGTGCTTGGTAGCTGGTGGTGATCCAAGACTCATTCATTTTTATGAAGGTCAGTCGATCGACCAAGTCAGTGGACAGACGCACCCTGTGATCGGTTACAAAGCCTCTAGCAGCACTGAATGTGCGTTCCGAAAGAACGCTGGATGCAGGACAGGCCAGTAGCTCAATTGCATACTGTGCAAGCTCTGGCCAGTGATCCATCCTCAAGACCCAGTAACCCAGAGGATTTTCGGTGGGAAAGGTGTCCAAGTCTGATCTTGCCCCTAGGTATTCCTGCACCATGTAAAACAGACGCTGGCGATGGTTGCTGGAACCGATCATACCTTGGGGCTGCGGACCAAAAAATTGTCTGAACGCATCGGTCAGACGGCCACCTTCTCCACCGCTCCTTCTTTGACTGACCGAAGCCTCAGCAACACGTTGTCCAGAAACAGGAGTTTGTAACCTCCCAGTCTCTGGGAACGCGTTGCACAGACCTTTCTGCAAGGCCTCCCGAAGATGTTTCATCCTCTGCTCCCTCTGCGATGGCAAGATAAGGTCCGCAACCTTACCCTTGTAACGTGGATCAAGGAGGGTTGCCAGCCAGTATTGGTCCTTCTCCTTGATACCACGAATACGAGGATACTTACACAGGCTTTGCAGGATCAGGGAGGCCATGCAGCGTAGGTTTGCTGAGGCATTCGGTCCGGAGTCCTCTGGGTCACTAAGGACGACATGGTCCACAGCCACCTCCTCCCAGCCACGTACAAGTCCATGTGTTTCTTGGGACTGATCCCTTAAAGACTGCTGCTGATGCTATGTGCCAGGCTCCACCTCCATACTGACACAATCTTTCTCCTCCTCCTCCTCCTCTTCCTCCTTGTCCTCTTCCTGTGTGATCGGTGGGCACGCAGGAACACTGTCTGGATAAAGGGGGCCTTGAGAGGAAGTCCTCCTCTTCCTGCCTCTGTTCTGCCTCAAGTGCCCTGTCCATTATTCCACGCAGCGTGTGCTCCAACAGGTGGACAAGGGGGACAGTGTCACTGATGCATGCACTGTCACTGCTCACCATCCTCGTGGCCTCCTCAAATGGTGACAGGACAGTGCATGCATCCCTGATCATGGCCCACTGGCGTGGGGAAAAAAAACAAGCTCCCCTGACCCTGTCCTGGTGCCATAGTCGCACAGGTACTCATTGATGGCCCTCTGCTGCGTGTGCAGCCGCTGCAGCATGGCCAACGTTGAGTTCCACCTGATGGGAATGTCACAGATTAGGCGGTTCTTGGGCAGGTTAAACTCCTTTTGGAGGTCCGTCAGCCAAGCACTGGCATTATATGACCGGCGGAAATGCACACAGACTTTCCTGGCCTGCCTCAGGACATCCTGTAAGCCCGGGTACCTGCCCAAGAACCGCTGCACCACCAAGTTAAGGATGTGAGCCATACAGGGCACATGGGTCATTTGTCCCTGTCGGAGGGCAGAGAGGAGGTTGGTGCCATTGTCGCAAACCACCATTCCTGCCTTAAGTTGGCGTGGCTCAACCACCTCTGAACCTGCCCCTGCAGAGCTGACAGAACCTCTGCCCCAGTGTGGCTCCTGTCCCCCAAGCACACCAGCTCAAGCACCGCATGGCATCTTTTGGCCTGCGTACTTGCGTAGCCCCTTGAACGACTACGGAGCACCGCTGGTTCCGAGGAAGAGGCCATGAAGGAAGAAGAAGAGGAGGGGGTGGAGGAGAGAGGTGTGTCACAATCATTAGCATTTTGGAGGCGCGGTGGCGGAACAACCTCCAACACTACTGCACCTTGTCCTGCATCCTTCCCAGCTGCCAGCAGAGTCACCCAATGCGCCGTGAAACTTAGGTAACGTCCCTGTCCATGCCTGCTGGACCATGAGTCAGCGGTAATATGCACCTTACCGCTGACCACCCTGTCCAGCGAGGCATGGACATTGCCTTCCACATGCTGGTAGAGAGCCGGAATCGCCTTCCGTGAGAAAAAGTGGCGTTTGGGTACCTGCCACTGAGGAACCGCACATTCCACAAACTCACGGAAGGGGGCAGAGTCTACCAACTGAAAAGGCAGCAGTTGAAGTGCTAGCAATTTTGCCAAGCTAGCATTCAACCGTTGGGCATGTGGATGGCTGGGAGCAAACTTCTTTCGGCGGTGCAGCAGCTGGGGCAGGGAAATTTGCCTGGTACAATCTGACGTCGGTGTACCAAAATCAGATTGCCCACAAGTACGTGGCTGTGACATACCTAATTCTACACCTTCATTCCTCTCAGTGCAGGTCTCAGAGAGGACTGAAGGTCTAGTGGGGTTGGAAATCTCAGCTGATGAGGAGCAAGCAGAGGTCCTCTTTGTTCTTTGGTGTGGGTCTTTTAGATACGCTTGCCAACGAACTGCATGGCAGGTCAACATATGTCTGGTCAAGCATGTGGTACCCAAGCGGGAGATGTTTTGGCCACGCGAGATACGCTTGAGACATATGTTGCAAATAGCAGCGGTGCGATCTGATGCACTCGTCTCAAAAAAGGCCCACACCAAAGAACTTTTTGAATAACGCGCAGAGACTGCAGCGCCCTGCACATGTGGAGCTTTGGGGTGTGATGCAGTCAATGTGCTGCCCTTAGGCTGGCCCCTGGAGGGCATCCTGCCTCGTTGGTGATGTGCCGCCTCCTCCTCCTCCTCCTCTCTCCTATCAGGCACCCACGTTGAGTCAGTGACCTCATCATCCCCTCCCTCCTCATCACTGGAGCAAACCTGGCAGTATGCTGCAGCAGGGGGAGCATGACTGCCAGATTGCTGTCCTTCTTGGGCACCCCCTCTGTCCGTGCTCGTGTTACTGCCTTCATCGAGCTCAGTATCATCATCAGAGCCTTCCAAACGCTGGGCATCCTCCTGGAGCATGTACCCAACACTGTGGTCAAACAGTTCGAGGGACTCCTCAGGAGGACATGGTGGGGCTAGGGAAGGAGTCACTGATGACATTGAGCCGAGGGAAGAGGCCGCTGCTTTGCCAGACAAAGTACCCTGGGCATGGGTGAGAGAGGATGAGGAGGATGAGGACGGCTTGGTCATCCACTCGACCAAGTCTTCCGCATGTTGCGGCTCAACATGGCCAGCTGCCGAAAAAAAGGCCAAGCGTGTCCCATGGCCACGTGCTGATGAGGATGCATCGTCTCCACGACCAGCACTAGACACAGAGCCTGCTTGCCCTCTCTTATTGGCTTGTGACTGTCTGCCTCTCCTTCTTGGCCTTCCAGACATACTAATGGCCTGTAGCTGCACTAAGCTGGGATATATATATATATATATATATATGTACTGATACTGCAGCTAGCAAAATCAACTGCCTGCCTGTAGTATGAGAACACCACCAACCTTCTACAGGTAGCTTTAGCTGAACACTGTGAGGTGGACGCACCCCACTAACTTGTAGGTTTAGCAGAACACTGTGAGCAGGACGCACTGCACTAACTGTAAATAGTCTAGCTGCCTGACTGTGGTACTAATAGGATCAAAAGAACACCAGCAATTTTCTTCAGGTAGCTGTATTTACTGTAACAAGACAAGCCTGCCTGTCAGTAAGAAGATAACAGGAACGGATCTAGCTGAACACTGTGAGCAGGACGCACCCCACTAGCTTGTAGGTTTAGCTGAACACTGTGAGGTGGACGCACCCCACTAACTTTTGTAGGTTTAGCTGAACACTGTGAGCAGGACGCACCCCACTAACTTGTAGGTTTAGCAGAACACTGTGGGCAGGACGCACTGCACTAACTGTAAATAGTCTAGCTGCCTGACTGTGGCACTAATAGGATCAAAAGAACACCAGTAATTTTCTTCAAAATACTGTAACAAGACAAGCCTGCCTGTCAGTAGGAATATAACAGGAACGGATCTAGCTGAACACTGTGAGCAGCATGCACTGCACTAAATGTAAATAGTCTAGAAGATAACAGGAACGGATCTAGCTAAACTGAATACAGTGTATATATATATATATATATATATGCAACACCTGGGATGCATATATATATACACAATACACTTTAAGTGCAGCTAACTGACTGACTGTCCTGCCTAATCTATCTAACTCAAATGAAATGACACTGTCTCTCTCTCTCTCTAAGCACACCGGAACACACTGCACAGGGCCGCCGTGAAGGCGGCCTTATATAGTGTGGGGCGTGTACTAAATCCCCTGAGCCATAATTGGCCAAAGCCTCCTTGGCTTTGGCCAATTATGGCTCTCTGTTAAGGCGGCGCTGTGATTGGCCAAGCATGCGGGTCATAGTGCATGCTTGGCCAATCATCAGCAAGCAATGCACTGCGATGCCGCAGTGAATTATGGGCCGTGACGCGCCACACGAATTTGGCGCGAACGGCCCATATCGTTCGCAATTCGGCAAACGATCGAACAGCCGATGTTCGAGTCGAACATGGGTTCGACTCGAACACGAAGCTCATCCATAGTGCTGGAATTACCACGATCTGATGTTCGCGGTGATACCTCACATGTGTGGGACCCCTTATCTCCACCCCTACACACCTCCTTGCAACGTCCCCTTTAGAGAACAGGTGACCAAGTGTAATTTAGGGGACTATACAAGAAATTTGTATGGAATTTGTTCATAAAAAGCAATGTAGTAAAATGCACAAAACATTAGAAATATCCAGCACTTACCAAAGTAAGCTCAAAGGCACTTCCAGACGATTTCAACAGCCCCATATCACTCAAAGAGACAGACCCATATCCAGCAAAGAGACAACCCAATCCAACAAAAAGACAGTCCAAATCCAGCAAAGAGACAGCCCAGTCCAGCATAGAGACAGCTCCATATCCAGCAAAGAGACAGATCCATATCCAGCAAAGAGACAGCCCAGTCCAGAAAAGAGACGGCCCAATCCCGCAAAGAAACAGCTCCATATTCAGCAAAGAGACAGCCCAATCCAACAAAGAGACAGCTCCATATCCAGCAAAGAGACAGTCCAAATTCAGGCAAGGAGGCAGGCCCAGTCCAGCAAAGAGACAGCCAAATCTAACAAAAAGACAGTCCAAATCCAGGCAAAGAGGCAGCCCAGTCCAGCAAAGAGACGGCCCAGTCCAGCAAAAAGACAGCACAATCCAGCAAAGAGACAGCCCAGTCCAGAAAAAAGACAGCTCAATCTAGCGAAGAGACAGCCCGGTACAACAAAAAGACAGCCCAAATCCAGCAAAGAGACAGCCCAAATCCAGCAAAGAGACAGCCCAGTCCAGCAAAGAAATGGCCCAGTCCAGCAAACAGACGGCCCAATCCAGTAAATAGACAACCCAGTCCAGCAAAGAGACAGCCCAATCAAGCAAAGAGACAGCCAGTCCAGCAAAAAGACAGTTCAGTCCAGGAAAGAGACAACCCAATCTAGCAAAGTGACAGGCCAAATATAGCAAAGAGACAGCCCAGTCCAGAAAAGAGATGGCCCAATCCAGCAAATAGACAGGCAGCTCAGTCCAGCATAAAGACTGCCCAATCCAGCAAAGAGACGGCCCAATCCAGCAAATAGACAGGCAGCTCAGTCCAGCATAGTGACTGCCCAATCCATAAAAGAGACAGCTCCATATCCCGCAAAGAGACAGCTCCATATCCAGCAAAGAGACAGCCCATATCCCGCAAAGAGACAGCCCATATCCCACAAAGAGACAGCTCCATATCCAGCAAAGGGACAGCCCAATCCAACAAAGATACGGTCCAAAACCAGGCAAACAGACAGCCCAGTCCAGCAAAGAGGTGGCCTAATCCAGCAAAGAGACAGCCCAGTCCAGCAAAGAGACAACCCAAATCCAGCAAAGAGACAGCCCAGTCCAGCAAAAAGACAGTCTGATCTAGCAAAGAGACAGCCCAATCCAGCAAAAAGACAGTCCAATCTAGCAAAGAGACAGCCCAGTACAGCAAAAAGACTGCCCCAGTCCAGCAAAGAGGCAACCCAAATCCAGCAAAGAGACAGCCCAGTCCAGCAAAGAAATGGCCCAGTCCAGCAAAGAGATAGCCCAATCCAGTAAATAGACAACCCAATCAAGCAAAGAGACAGCCCAGTCCAGCAAAAAGACAGTTCAGTCCAGGAAAGAGACAACCCAATCTAGCAAAGTGACAGGCCAAATATAGCAAAGAGACAGCCCAGTCCAGAAAAGAGACGGTCCAATCCAGCAAATAGACAGGCAGCTCAGTCCAGCATAAAGACTGCCCAATCAAGCAAAGAGACAGCCCAGTCCAGCAAAAAGACAGTTCAGTCCAGGAAAGAGACAACCCAATCTAGCAAAGTGACAGGCCAAATATAGCAAAGAGACAGCCCAGTCCAGCAAAGAGACAGCCCAAATCCAGCAAAGAGACAGCCCAATTCAGCAAAGAGATGGCCCAGCAAAGAGACAGCCCAATCCAACAAAGAGACGACCCAAATCCAGCAAAGAGACAGCCCAGTCCAGCAAAGAGACAGCCCAGTCCAGCAAAGAGACAGTCCAATCCAGCAAAGAGACTGCCCAGCAAAGAGACACCCCAGTCCAGCAAAGAGACAGCCCAATATAGCAAAGAGACAGCACGACAAGAGGCAGCAACTTCACTGGCTCAAGTGCACTAAAACAAGCTTCCAGTCTACAGGGAGAGGCGGAGCGGAGTGCAGATCACCCTGCATTCTGCTCTCTCAGGCTGCAGCTGGAGTTCAGCTCCATCTCCTGCTCACCTGCTCCGCTGTTTGATCACTCGGGTGTGGCAGCGGGCTTTGCTCCCAGTGCCTCCCACACTGTCTCTGGCGGAGGTGCCGGAACAATGTTCCAGCAAATTCTATCAGAAAAAAAGCCCTGCCTATATCATAGAGGTGATTAGAGCCATTCCGGTCTCTGATTACCTCTATGGCCAGCCGGCTGAAGCATCGGCTAGTTGCCCAGTTCTTCCGTTGGGATGGGAGAATCTGAGAAAAGCCACAGTAGGTGGCAGGAGGGGGGATATCCCCTCCCACTGCTTGTAAAAGCATGCCAGCAGCTAATTAGGCGCTAGGAGTGCTTTTACAAGAAAGCTGACTGTCGGCTCTAAAACAATACCAGGATGATGCCTGTAGCTTCAGGTATCTCCCAGTATAACCACACAAAGTCCAGTGATGTACCAGTAGTTCACTGGAACTGAAGTGGTTGAGTTAGTACACAGGTTTATATATGTGAGTGATTGGTAGCGCAGCACTGTTATAATTTATATTTTTATATGCATGACTGTTATGTGTTATTAGACTTTGTACATGTTTTCTTCTGAAATAAAGCTGACAGAGTCTAATCTTCTCGCTTTACTCTTCTGTTACCAGCGATGGCGTCTTCTCATCTGAAGGAGGATCTGGAATGTCCCGTCTGTCTGAACATTTATACGGATCCTGTGACCCTGAAATGTGGACACAACTTCTGCCGGGTCTGTATTGATAGTGTGCTGAATACACAGGAGGGGTCTGAAGGATATTCCTGTCCTGAATGCAGAGAGGTGTTCCAGGAACGGCCTGCATTGCACAGGAACATAACACTGCGTAACATAGTGGAGAATTTCCTCTCTGCTCAGTCACACCAGGAGGAGTCCGGGGTCTTCTGTACCTACTGTATTCACACTCCTGTACCTGCTGTGAAGTCCTGTCTGAGGTGTGAAGCTTCTCTGTGTGACAATCACCTGAGAGTCCACAGCAAGTCACCAGAACACGTCTTGTGTGTCCCCACCACTTCCCTGGAGAACAGGAAATGCTTAGTCCTGAAGAAGATCCTTGAGTATTACTGCACTGAGGACTCCACCTGTATCTGTGTGTCCTGCAGGCTGGATGAAGGTCACCAGGTGAGGTCACTTGATGAGGCCTCTGAGAAAAGAGAGGAAATCATGAATAATGCTGCACAAAAAATGAGAGAGGAGATGGACAATATTGTCCAGAGTCTGCAGGAACACAGGAGGGAAGTACAAGGAAAAGCAGATGGTGAAACCAAGAGAGTCACTGCCCTGTTCAGAGACCTTATGAGGGATCCACTGACTGTCCTACAGAAATCACACACAGGGGACTTGTCTGATACTGAGGATGGTGAGCAATCAGATTCAGAGGACTTGTGTGATACCGAGGATGGAAATGATGAGGACAAAGAGAGACATGATAAGCTCCTCCATGATGGAGGGGATCTGGATGTAGCGGGGGTCTCACACACATTACACACAGGTTTATCCGATACCATGTCTGAGGAAAATGTAGAGAAATATCCAGGCACACATGTCTATCCATGTTCTACTACAAAGGGCAAAGGTCACATCAATGCCGAACCGTCCAGTAGACGTCCCCAACCCTCCCCTACCATGCGATGCTCACATTGCCAGGATAGAGGACCAAATAATGGGTTTGCACAGCAAACGTCGGGGGTGTCAGGGTTTGCAGGCATATTACTGGATGTGAGCACAGCTGCTAATGATCTGGAAATATCAAATGACAGGAAAACTGCTTCCTGGACATTTCATCGCCATCATGGCCCAGAAACACCAAAGAGGTTTCTGGATTTTTCTCAGGTGATGAGCAGACAGAGTTTCTCCTCAGGGCGACATTCCTGGGTAGTGGACGTCGGGAGATCAGGTGAATGGGGAGTTGGGATGTGTTACCCCAGTATAGACAGAAGTGGAGATCAGTCACTGATTGGATATAATAAGAAGTCCTGGGCTGTGGGGAGGTGGTGTGATCGGTACTTAGCAATACACGACAGTAAGAAGACCCGATTACCCCACAAGATCTCCAGCTGCAGAGTCAGGATAGAACTGGATTATGAGGCCGGGCGGATCTCCTTTTACGATCGGGGTGACCCGATCCGACACCTCCACACCATCCACACCACCTTCACCGAGCCCCTCCATGCTGTGTTATATGTATGGGGAGTGGGAGGTAGTCTAGAGATATCTGGGGGGAATGCAGTGTGAGAAACCCACCTGAATACTGGAGTTTCTTCATGGGGGCCAATAGTAGGAAGCAGAGGACAACATTACTGATTTATTTATAAAGCTGCAGGCTTCGGGGGCCATCGTCTTCTGACTAACCCTCTCTTCACCACCTGGTGTCACTAACCAGGAACAAGCATACCTATTACGTACTTCGCATATCAAAAGTTTATTTTTCTCTTCTTTTTTTTGAGACTTATGACACTGTAGATATACACTATATTACCAAAAGTATTGGGACGCCATGCCACATTGATGCACTAATTCATGCAAAAGGAGCCCTCGACCAAGTATTGAGTATATACTATACTGTACATGGAAGGACTGTTCACTAAGCCAACATTTCTGTATTAAAAATCCTTTTTTTATTGGTCTTATGTAATATTCTAATTTTCTGAGAGTACTGAATTTTGGGTTTTCACTCTCTGTCAGCCGTAATCATCAAAATTAAAAGAAAGAAATGCTTGAAATATATCACTTTGTGATACAGATACACCTGTACATGGCAGGGGGGAGCCGGTGCTGGGGGGGGGGGGGTGTGTGTTAGATTTGACAAAGGTCTTTTTAAGTCGAAAGTGGAGTATATCAGCGAGATACCTTTTTGGTTGGTAATGGTTCCAGTAAGGTAATGCCACACCGGACTGGGAATTACATACAGGGGGTTTGTAAGGTTAGAGATACAATGTTTCAGTCATATGTAGGTGAACAAGTGGTCGGTGGGTCACCAGCCCCGCACTTACCCCATTTAGGTCGCGGGCAGTACTTCCTCCAGGTGGCAGGTGGCGGCTTCCCCTTGCGTCTCCTCCTTCTCCTCAGCATCAAGGCGGCGTCGACCGTGTGTCTCCTCCCTCCTCCTCCTAGGTGGCCAATAGGATCGCTTCTCCTTTCAGCTAAGCGGGTGACGGGTCTCAGGACCCGCTTCCTGCTTGGTCTGGAGGAGAATCAGGAAGACAATAGCGAAAATTAATTCACTATTGTCACACAACTGGGTGGGTTTGGGGCGCAGTGCTCTGCGCCCCGAGCCCACCCTTCTTTGAAGCCAATTAGAGCCTCAGACTGTAATCATGTGCTTCTAAAGTATTAAAACCCATTGGAATCCATGCGTCAGGCGCCCTGTATGTAGATTAGAGGCCGGGCGCTTGGATTAGGGTGGCGGCTCCCCTGCGCCCCATATGGACGGGCCTCCACTGTTTGGACGGTAGTTGGAACTCCTGTTGAATTGTAACAAAGGATTTGAACAAGGAGCCGGAAAAAGGCATTGGAGGTTAATAATACCTTGGTCCAGCCATTTTTTTTTAGTGACATGTCAGGGATTATAAGGGTGAGTATTTCTAAGGGGATGGTTGGAGATAATTCTCTAAATTTTTTTTAACCACTTGCCGCCCACCCGCCCACCACCAAATGATGGAGGGCATAGTCCCTCCATCATTTGGCGGTGGGCGAGGGGCAAGTGGCTCTCGTTCTGGGAGGATGTCATATGACGGCTCACCTGAACGGCAGTGCCCGCAGGGGCTTGCAGTGTGGCAATCGCTGTTGCGCCATGTTGCTAGGACATGGTGCGACCCCGATCTCGCATCAGTGGCTCTTTAATCATGTGATCGGCTGTGTCCAATCGCAGCCGGTCACATGTAAACAAGGAAGTGCCGGTAATCGGCGCTCCTCGCCTTACACTGACAGAGTGTGTGGCAAGGAGAGCTGATCAGCGGCATCTCCTCGCAGGGGACAGTGAGAGATGTAATCAGGGCACTGATGATCAGTGCCCTGATTACATTAGAGTGCCACCAGTGCCAGCAACCAGTGCAAGCAATCAGTGCCAACAATCAGTGCCCACCAGAGCCAGCAAACAGTGACCATTAGTGATGCCAGTCAGTGCTGGCTTTCAGTGCCCATCAGTGCCACCTATCAGTGCTGCTCATTAATGCCCATCAGTGCTGCCCATCAGTGCCGCCTATCCATGCCGCCTATCAGTGCCCACCAGTGCTGGCTATAAGTGCCCGTCAGTGCCACCTATTAGTGCCCACCAGTGTCACCTATCAGTGCCCACCAGTGCCACCCATCAGTGCCGCCTATCAGTGCTCATTAGTACCACATATCAGTGCCACCTATCAGTGCCCATAAGTACAGAATATTAGTGCCTCCTCATCAGTGCCACCTAATCAGTGCCCATAAGTGCCACCTCATCAGTACCCATCAGCACCGCCTCATCAGCGCACATCAGCACCGCCTCATCAGCGCACATCAGTGAAGGAAAAAAATTACTTATTTTCAAAATTTACTGACAGAAACTAAGAAAACTTATATTTTTTCAAAGTTGTTGGTCTTTTTTTTGGTAAAAAAATAAAAATCCCAGCAGTGATTAAATACCACCAAAGAAAGCTCTATTTGTGTGAGGAAAATGATAAAAAATTTCACAAGGTTACAGTGTAGCATGACCGCGCAATTGTCATTCAAAGTGCGACAGCGCTGAAAGCTGAAAAATGGCCTGGGCAGGAAGGGGGGTGTAAGTGCCCAGTAGGTAAGTGGTTAAATACACAATATTCCACCAGACACGTGATTTCCTCTCATAGAGATCCTTCATACTATAGAATATCCTCAAAGTTTCTCTTTCTTGTAATTTGTCTTTCTTTTCCGCATTTCCTTCACTTTGAACTTTAAGCAACTTACCGACATTTCAAATTATCGTAACATTTCCCACTAATAAAAAAAGGTGCGACAAGGAGGAATTTACCTTCAAAACTGAACCTATAAAATGACACCTTTATGGTCTCTAACTCCTTCAAAAAGTCCGGAGTGTACCGGAGCAAAATAACATACATAGTAAACACTAAAAACCTGTTTGAGAGACAAACATGCTGTAAAATGTATTGTTATCCTACATATTGTATATAAAAAATATATACAATATGTGCCCAAAGTTTTGATTTTTTTTTACCCAAAATCATTGGTAACGGTAACAAAATCCAATTAGAATTCAAACTCACCCTGCATCTTATACCACAAAGTTACGTTCATCCCAGATATTCATATGTATCAAATGGTCTCTATAGGGGATGGGATGCCAACATGTACAGCAACCTAATAAATTCCCATTCCAAAAGTGAACCGGAAAACCAACGGACATCAATGGCAGTCCTCCACAATGAAATAATGGAGTTATATTGTTAGATTTTTGCAAGCAACCATGACCTCATGACCTCCAGAAGGTTTTACCCCCTAAACACTCCAAAACACAATCTGCTACTTCTCCCCAGTATGGGGATACCACATGTGTGAGACTTTTTGGGAACCTAGTTTCATACAAGGGCCCAAACTCCAATGAGCACCTTCAGGCTTTTAATGGGCATAATTTGCTCGCTTCACTTCCTGACAGCCTATCACAGTTTCCGAGGCTCTGAGATGCCAGGATAATACAAATACCCCCAAAATTACACATTTTTTTGGAAAGTAGATACCCCGAGGTATTTGCTGAGAGGTATGTTGAGTCCATAGAAGTTTTTAGAAAATTACAAAAAAAAATTCAACATTCTGCTACTTCTCCCGAGTATGGGGACACAAGATGTGTGAGACTTTTTGGGAGCCCAATGACAGTCCTCCACAATGAAATAATCGAGTTATATTGTTAGATTTTTGCAGGCAACCATGACCTCATCATCTCCAGAAGATTTTACCCCCTAAACACTCCAAAATACATTCTGCTACTTCTCCCAAGTATGGGGATACCACATGTGTGAGACTTTTTGAGAGCCCAATAGCAGTCCTCCACAATGAAATAATGGAGTTATATTGTTAGATTTTTGCAAGCAACCATGACCTCATGACCTCCAGAAGGTTTTACCCCCTAAACACTCCAAAACACATTGTCAGGTCACCTGTATCCAGGTGACAGATGCACCCCATTGGGATCAGGAGTGCACCGCAAGGTAGTGGACCCTACGGCTGACTGCTGTGGATTGAACCCTGGGAGGTTCAGGAAGCAGGTCTACTGGATCACTGACAGAGATCCCACTGGGAGCTAGAGCATAGATTCCCCAGGGCGCGGAGTCTAAGAGCCAGCAGGTGTTCACCAGAGCCTTTAATGGTAAGGATGGACTGCGCTGCAGTCTGGCTCCAGGTCGCGGCCCCCAGGGTCTCACAGCTCACGCTCACGGTAGACTACAGGAGAAGAGGAAGGAAGCAGCAGGCTAGAACAACAAGGAAAGTAAGGGACAAGCCAAGGTCGGGGCCACAAGCAGACAAGGACAACAGAGTACACGCCAAGGTTCAGGGTCACAGGCAAACAGGGATGGTCGGGAACACGCCAAAGGTCAGGGTCACGAGCAGACAGGAATAGTTAAGAACAGGCCAAAGTCGGTAACAGGAATCAGATGTAGGAAACACAGCAAGTACACACAGAGGCTAACACACAATGGATGATCAGCACTGCTGGCTTGCAGTGCACAGGTTAATATAGGGTTCCCTGATAGGGTCTGGGGTGGGGCCATGCTTAGAGGAGAGGTTACAAAAGCAGTCAGGTGAGGGTCAGCTGGTCTCTAGAGATGAACACATGGAGACATGTATGCTGATCGACAAACTCTATTGCATAACCATGACAGTACCCCCCCTCTTAAGACCTCCCCCTCCCCTGCCTGTGCCCAGGCTTAAAGGGAAACTCCAGATGGAACCTCCTCAATAGACGAGGAGCAAAGACCTCAGATGCAGTGATCCAAGACCTCTCCTCAGGACCAAACCCTTTCCAATGTACGAGGTACTGAAGAATGCCTCTACAGCGCTGGGAATCGAGAACTTGACTAACCTCGTACTTAAGATTATCCTCAGAGACCGAAACCGAGGTAGGGAGAGGATGAGAGGACTTATTGAGGGCTAAAGGCTTCTTAGGATTGGGTAAAGGCATATGAAGACCATCAGGAGTCTAAGCAGGGTCCCCCAGACCCTTAAAGATGAGCTGGACATCCAACACAGGACCATCAGACTGGGCAGAAGGCAGTGGATCCCTGAGGCCAGGTTGTTTAAAAAGTGATGTGTCACAGAAGTGAAGCTGGATAGCTTCACTGGGCATAGTCTGAACTGGTGCAGAGGCCGTCTGAACAGCATTGCCAGGTGCAGCGACCACCAGAATCGCATCACAGGGCGTAGCGACTGTGGAACTGGTAGACGAGTCAGCCTGGGTGTGCGTCCAAGGGGGTCCAGGAACAGGCAAAGGTAAATGACCATGCAAACTGGAGTGAATGATCGGTTCAAGTTTACAGGTGGGCTCCTCATCCAGAGTGCCACATGACCCAGAGAGTGCCTCAGCCCGACTATTGCAGGAGACATTACAGAAATCGCTATATGCAGCGGGAAGAGCAGAAGATACTAGGATGGTGGCAACAGGAAGTTTCTCTTTTGGGGTAACCTTGAGTAGGCAGGAAGAGGAACAGGAGGAACCCCAAGCCAGGATCCGTCCAGCAGTCCAGTCAATGTGTGGAGAATGGAACCGTAACCAAGGAAGACCTAATATGATAGGAGATGAAGCTTTAGGCAAGACAAGGAAGGATATCCACTCCTGGTGGAGTGTCCCTACCGACATCTTAACAGGAAGGGTCTGGAAGCGGATAGGACCCCCTGGGAGAACAGTGCCATCAATTGCCAGGACCACCAATGGCATTGAAAGGGGCAAAAGGGTAAGTCTCATGGAAGATGCAGCTTCCCAATCCATGAAATTGCCAGCGGCTCCGGAATCCAGATGTGCCGAGACCGAACGAGAGGAAGCGCCGACATGAAGGAACACAGAAAGAAGAAGACGAGAAGGTGAAGGTGATACTTCAGGGTCTAATACTCCACCTTACAGATGTATTAGCCCCGATCGTTTTTCCAGACGAAGAGAACAAGTGTCACGAAAATGACCTTTGGCCCCACAATAGAGGCACAGGACCAGAGTTCTGCGCCTAGCGCGTTCTTCAGGAGACAACTTGGTTCAGCCCAGCTGCATAGGTTCCTCAGCGGGCAGGGGGTGCTCCTCGGACCGAAGAGAAGGGACTGGGAGCTCAAGCTGCCTAAGGAACGGGGAGTGCTGGCGTCTTTTTTCCAGGGCCCTCTCCTGAAAGCGAATATCGATCTGGTTACACAAGGTGATGACACCGTCCAGATCAGCAGGAAGGGATCTTCCTGCTAATTCATCCTTCACTCTATCCGAGAGGCCATGTAAAAAGGTTGCAACTAGGGCCTCATTATTCCAGCTCAATTCAGCTGTGAGGATACGGAACTGAAGAGCATACTGTCCCACAGAAGCTGACTCTTGACGGAGACGTAAAAGAGCACTAGCTGCCGAGGAGACACGACCCGGTTCCTCGAAGATATTCCGAAAAAGTTTCAAGAAATCAGACAGGCTAGAAACCACTGGATCATTCAGTTCCCACAGAGGGGCAGCCCAAGCTAGCACCTCGCCGGACAGAAGGGATATAATATAGGCTACTTTTGCCCGATCGGACAGGAAGTTTTGGGGCTGAAGTTCAAAATGAATTGTACACTGGCTAAGGAACCCCCTGCAAGCTTTGGAGTCCCCAGAGAAACGGGCCGGATCTGACAGTTGTAATGAATGTGTGGCTGCGACTGGTGCGATAGGTGCAGCAGCAGATAGCGGTTGAGGTTGTTGAACCGGGGGTCCTAATGAGGCCTGAACCTGTTCAAAACGGGATGCCAAATCCTGAAGGAATCGCATCACTTGGGTCTGATGCGATTCCTGGGTCTCAAGTCTGCGAACTAAGCCTGGCAACAGATGTGCGGGTAGTGGCACATCAGCCGGGTCCATGGCTGATCAAACTGTCTGGTCACCTGTATCCAGGTGACAGATGCACCCCGTTGGGATCAGAAGTGCACCGCAAGGTAGTGGACCCTACGGCCGACTGCTGCGGATTGAACCCTGGGAGGTTCAGGAAGCAGGTCTACTGGATCACTGACACAGATACCACTGGGAGCTAGAGCATAGATTCCCCAGGGCGCGGAGTCTAAGAGCCAGCAGGTGTTCACCAGAGCCTTTAATGATAAGGATGGACTGAGCTGCAGTCTGGCTCCAGGTCGCGGCCCCCAGGGTCTCACAGCTCAAGCTCACGGTAGACTACAGGAGAAGAGGAAGGAGGCAGCAGGCTGGAACAACAAGGAAAGTAAGGGACAAGCCAAGGTCGGGGCCACAAGCAGACAAGGACAACAGAGTACACGCCAAGGTTCAGGGTCACAGGCAAACAGGGATGGTCGGGAACACGCCAAAGGTCAGGGTCACGAGCAGACAGGAATAGTTAAGAACAGGCCAAAGTTGGTAACAGGAATCAGACGTAGGAAACACAGCAAGTACACACAGAGGCTAACACACAATGGATGATCAGCACTGCTGGCTTGCAGTGCACAGGTTAATATAGGGTTCCCTGATAGGGCCTGGGGTGGGGCCATGCTTAGAGGAGAGGTTACAAAAGCAGTCAGGTGAGGGTCAGCTGGTCTCTAGAGATGAACACATGGAGACAGGTATGCTGATCGACAAACTCTATTGCATAACCATGACACACTTTCTGCTACTTCTCCCGAGTATGGGGATACCACATGTGTGAGACTTTTTGGAAACCTAGTTTCATACAAGGGCCCAAAATCCAATGAGCACCTTCAGGCTTTCAAAGGGCATAATTGATAGCTGCCATAACCCCGGTATCCTCTTCCACAGCGGGCGATCCGCTTTCAGATAAAAGATCCGCGAGATCACTTTTATCGGTAGTGGGAGAGGGCGGGAAAGGGACTCCCCTCCCACCACTCTCCGGTCGTCTCTGCCGCTTACGTGAGCTGTCGGTAGCGGCGGAGACGATTGGGTCCTCTCCCCTCAACGGCTTGGACCCAAGTGAGGGGAAGACGGCCTTCACTCGGCTCCACACCACTGGATGGCGGAAGCAACATCACTTCCGCCCAATGGTCTTATAGGGGAATTTTTTTTTGGTAAAAAAAAAATATAATTTTTTTTGCATTTTAGTGTAAATATGAGATCTGAGGTCTTTTTGACCCCAAATTACATTCACATTAAAGAGGTCCCGTCGTGCTTTTTTTTATATTACAAGGAATAAAAGTTATCCCAAAAATAGTTTTTTAAAAGGACAGTTTCAAATAAATAAATAAATAAGAAAAAAAATTAAAGAGCCCCGTCCCACCGAGCTCGTGCGCAGAAGCGAACGCATACGTGATTCTCGCCCGCATATGAAAACGGTGTTCAAACCACACATGTGAGGTATCACCACGATCGTTAGAGCAAGAGCAATAATTTTAGACCCAGACCTCCTCTGTAACTCAAAACTGGTAACCTGTAGACATTTTTTAAACATCCCCTATGGAGATTTTTAAGGATCAAAGTTTGCCGCCATTCCACGAGCGGGCGCAATTTTGAAGCATGACATGTTCGTAACTTCGGATAAATTCGTATTCATTATGCTCTACTAACAGCCAAATTTAAAAGGAAAATCCAATACCTATAATTTAATAGTTAGTAATAGTTAAGTTATTATTATTTCAGATTTTAGGTAATAAATTTAAAAGCGCGAACAAAAATCCTGGATGGCTTAACTCCAATGTAAAAATGCATATAAAATGAAAGGAGAAGGCCTTCAAAAAATACAAGGTTGAGGGATCATCCTCGGCATTCAGACTTTATAAAGAATGCAATAAGAAATGTAAGGGTGCAATTAGGACGGCTAAGATAGAACATGAAAGACACATAGCGGAGAAGAGCAAAAAAAATCCCAAGAAATTCTTTAAGTATGTAAACAGTAAAAAAGGGAGGACAGACCATATTGGCCCCATAAAGAATGAGGAAGGACATCTGGATACAAAGGATGGGGAGATGGCGAAGGTATTGAATTTATTCTTCTCCTCAGTCTTCACGAGTGAATCGGGGGGCTTCAGTAACCAAAACTGCAGTGTTTATCCTCATGACACAACACAGGAAGCACCTCCATGGTTAACAGAGGACGGAATTAAAATTAGACTTGAGAAACTTAACATTAATAAATCACCGGGACCAGATGGCTTGCATCCGAGGGTACTTAGGGAACTCAGTCAGGTGATTGCCAGACCGTTGTTCCTAATTTTTACAGACAGTCTATTGACTGGAATGGTACCAGCTGATTGGAGAAAAGCCAATGTAGCACCAATATTTAAAAAGGGCCCAAAAAACATCCCTGGGAATTACAGACCAGTTAGCCTAACATCAATAGTATGTAAAATCTTGGAGGGGATGATAAGGGACTATATATAAGATTTTAGTAATAAGAATGATATCATTAGCAGTAATCAGCATGGATTCATGAAGAATCGTTCTTGCCAAACCAATCTATTAACCTTCTATGAGGAGGTAAGTTGCCATCTAGATAAAGGAAGGCCCGTAGACGTGGTGTATCTGGATTTTGCAAAAGCATTTGACACAGTTCCCCATAAACATTTACTGTACAAAATAAGGTCCGTTGGCATGGACCATAGGGTGAGTACATGGATTGAAAACTGGCTACAAGGGCGAGTTCAGAGGGTGGTGATAAATGGGGAGTACTCAGAATGGTCAGGGGTGGGTAGTGGGGTTCCCCAGGGTTCTGTGCTGGGACCAATCCTATTTAATTTGTTCATAAATGATCTGGAGGATGGGATAAACAGTTCAATCTCTGTATTTGCAGACGATACTAAGCTAAGCAGGGCAATAACTTCTCCGCAGGATGTGGAAACCTTGCAAAAAGACCTGAACAAATTAATGGGGTGGGCGACTACATGGCAAATGAGGTTCAATGTAGAAAAATGTAAAATAATGCATTTGGGTGGCAAAAATATGAATGCAATCTATACACTGGGGGGAGAACCTCTGGGGGAATCTAGGATGGAAAAGGATCTGGGGGGTCCTAGTAGATGATAGGCTCAGCAATGGCATGCAATGCCAAGCTGCTGCTAATAAGGCAAACAGAATATTGTCATGTATTAAAAGGGGGATCAACTCCAGAGATAAAACGATAATTCTCCCGCTCTACAAGACTCTGGTCCGGCCGCACCTGGAGTATGCTGTCCAGTTCTGGGCACCAGTCCTCAGGAAGGATGTACTGGAAATGGAGCGAGTACAAAGAAGGGCAACAAAGCTAATAAAGGGTCTGGAGGATCTTAGTTATGAGGAAAGGTTGTGAGCTCTGAACTTATTCTCTCTGGAGAAGAGACGCTTGAGAGGGGATATGATTTCAATTTACAAATACTGTACTGGTGACCCCACAATAGGGATAAAAACTTTTTCGCAGAAGAGAGTTTAATAAGACTCGGGGCCACTCATTACAATTAGAAGAAAAGAGGTTTAACCTTAAACTACGTAGAGGGTTCTTTACTGTAAGAGCGGCAAGGATGTGGAATTCCCTTCCACAGGCGGTGGTCTCAGCGGGGAGCATTGATAGCTTCAAGAAACTATTAGATAATCACCTGAATGACCGCAACATACAGGGATGTATAATGTAATACTGACACATAATCACACACATAGGTTGGACTTGATGGACTTGTGTCTTTTTTCAACCTCACCTACTATGTAGAATTTTCGGGTTTCTGAATTTCCGAATTTTAGAGTTTACGAATATTCAAATTTACGAATATTTGGAAAAATTTGTTATTATTAGTTAGTGATTATTTCAGATTTTTGAATTTTTGGGTTTCTAAAATTTCCGAATTTTTGAATTTACGAATTTTAGAATTTTGGAATTTAGGGATTTACGAATATTCAGAAAAATTTGTTAAACGGGGTTTTCGTTAGTTTGAATATTTTCAAATTAACAAATTTGTCGAAATTTGTTAAAAAACTAATTCGTAACGAAGCGAATGGCACAACAACCATAAATTGATGGGTTATGCACCACCTATAGGTGAACTGGACACTGGGGATCAAAGTAGGAAATCCTCCCCTATATGACGCCTCCCATACAGGTTTTTTCTCCAGGTTCTGAAGGTGATGATCTCTGCTGTGCAGCTCTCTGCACTAAACGCTATCATGTGCCCAGATGGTTCCAATGGGGATCAAAAGTTTGGTGTTTCCAGATCCTTTCCTATGGCTAAATGCTCACCTAAATGGTGCCCAGGCCCCGCTTCAATGGAAGAAGATGACAGGGCTGGGATTGCCTGTAATGTGACCCTTCTAGGCGCTGGACCCTGTACGCATGGAATCCATGCAACTGACCAAGACATTTCCGAGATGCTGTATTTGTCCAGGGAATTAAACCCTAAGAAACGAGGGACCCTGAAGGTCCTATGTGACATGTCCTGCCATGATGGGTGAAGATTCCTTTGAATCCTTGTCTGCTTATGAGAGGATTCTGAGACAAGGTTGGTGGTGAGTGTCACTTGTAGACACTGGTTAGCATTTTTTAATACTGCTGTCTTTATTTTTATAAAGTGTTCCTTCCCTGTTCCCCACTAGAGGGTGGTGGTAGTATGACGGGACCTGCCCGTGTGTGTATTTTTTTCACATACTGCTGCTCCAGGTTGTTAGTTTTTATTGAGTGCCTCACTCATAGGGTGTTTTTGGGCCTGTCCAACTCCCGCCCGCCATTTTTTTTCTGCCAAGATGGACAAGCACATACCTCCCAACTTTCAAACTTGAGAATGAGGGACACTTGAGGGAGGTAGAAGCCTACGGTGAGCAAAGGACATGACGGCAAAAAAAAATGGGTGTGGACAAATTTTACAGTGGGAGGAGCTTAAGGACATGGTTAAACAAAACCCAGGACTTGGGTATGTGCTGGCAGATCGCTGTGGGCGGTAGAAGACTTGTGTCAGAATGTGGGGTAGAGTGGGGGACAGATATCTACTCAGGGGAGGATGTTACATAGTTACATATATATGAAAAAACGAACAAGAGGGACTTTTGGACTTTTTAGGCACGACTACAACAAATTAATTATATAAAAAATACCATTTTATTATCTTGAAAAGTACAAAACAAAGAAAAAGACATTGTTTGTTTTTATCCGTTCCAGCTCCAGGAGGATACCGCACGTCGCAGGTCCTTTTCCACTACACCCAGTTACCTATTCTTATCCCCGCTCCCCCTCCTTTCCTCCTTCCTGTTTTCTTACTCCCTTGTGTATATCATAGGACAATTTACTGGCTTACCACCTTTGTTAACACTGGGCCGATGGCACCCCCAATCTAGAGTTACCCTAGCCTTTCTGTGGAACCTAGGGATATACAGAAGAGGCATTAAATACGGATGAATACCTATAAGTAATAAATAATACGGGAATAGGCTTATGTATTAAGCTATACTAGCCCATAATTATCCTGATGTGTATAGATGCACCAACTTTGTTGGTTTTTTCTGACCGCAGTGGGCGTGCGGAGCACTACTTTTCTGGTGATTTTATACATAGTTTACAATCTACAACATATCCTGCATCGCTCTTGAAGAAGCGTAATGATACGCGAAACATGTCGAGCATTAAAGAGTTATGTGATATGAATTGACCACAGACTTGCTACCAAGCCATCATTTCGGATTGATCTATAGATGTGAGATGTATATCCAGACGTCCGAAAAACTAGACATGATAGATGGTGTTGTATAGCGAATACTCTAACATATACATATGTTGTGGCTTTTTTTAAACAATGTCTTTTTCTTTGTTTTGTACTTTTCAAGATGATAAAATGGTATTTTTTATATAATTAATTTGTTGTAGTCGTGCCTAAAAAGTCCAAAAGTCCCTCTTGTTTGTTTTTTCATATACCTGTTAGGACGCGGCACATTTTTATATGCTGTGTGTATCCACGGTGCCACTCCGTGTGATGATACACCTTTTTCCTTCTTGCATAGTTACATATATAGTTACATAGTAGGCGAGGTTGAAAAAAGACACAAGTCCATCAAGTCCAACCTATGTGTGTTGATATGTCAGTATTACATTGTATATCCCTGTATGTTGCGTTCATTCAGGTGATTATCTAATATTTTTTTGAACTTATCTAATATTTTTTTGAAACTATCGATGCTCCCCGCTGAAACCACTGCCTGTGGAAGGGAATTCCACATCTTTGCCGCTCTTACAGTAAAGATCCCTCTACGTCGTTTAAGGTTAAACCTCTTTTCTTCTAATTGTAATGAGTGGCCACGAGTCTTGTTAAACTCCCTTCCGTGAAAAAGTTTTCTTCCTATTGTGGGGTCACCAGTCCGGTATTTATACAATGAAATCATATCCCCTCTCAAGCGTCTCTTCTCCAGAGAGAATAAGTTCAGAGCTCACAACCTTTCCTCATAACTAAGATCCTCCAGACCCTTTATTAGCTTTGTTGTTGTGCTTTGGGAGGGGAGAGGACTTGTGCTAGAAGGTGGGGTGGGGAGTCAGATATGTGCTGGAGGGCCTTTGGGAGAGGACTTATGCTGGAAGGTGGAGTGGGGTGGGGAGTTAGACATGTGCTGGGGGGGCCTTTGGGAGAGGACTTATGCTGGAAGGTGGGGTGGGGAGTTAGACATGTGCTGGAGGGGCCTTTGGGAGAGGACTTATGCTGGAAGGTGGGGTGGGGAGTCAGATATGTGCTGGAGGGCCTTTGGGAGAGGACTTATGCTAGAAGGTGGGGTGGGGTGGGGTGGAGTGGGGAGTCAGATATGTGCTGGAGGGCCTTTGGGAGAGGACTTATGCTGGAAGGTGGAGTGGGGAGTCAGATATGTGCTGGAGGGCCTTTGGGAGAGGACTTATGCTGGAAGGTGGGGTGAGGTGGGGAGTTCGATATGTGCTGGGGGGGCCTTTGGGAGAGGACTTATGCTGGAAGGTGGGGTGGGGAGTTAGATATGTGCTGGGGGGGCCTTTGGGAGAGGGCTTGTGCTGGAAGGTGGGGTGGGGAGTCAGATATGTGCTGGGGGGCCTTTGGGAGAGGACTTATGCTGGAAGGGGAGTCAGATATGTGCTGGGGGGCCTTTGGGAGAGGGCTTGTGCTGGAAGGTGGGGTGTGGAGTCAGATATGTGCTGGGGGGGCTTTTGGGAGAGGACTTATGATGGAAGGTGGGGTGGAGTGGGGAGTCAGATATGTGCTGGGGGGCCTTTGGGAGAGGACTTATGATGGAAGGTGTGGTGGGGAGTCAGATATGTCCTGAGGGGCCTTTGGGAGAGGACTTATGCTGGAAGGTGGGGTGGGGAGTCAGATATGTGCTGGGGGGCCTTTGGGGGAGGACTTTGCTGGAAGGTGGAGTGGTGAGTCAGATATGTGCTGGGGGGCCTTTGGGAGAGGACTTATGCTGGAAGGTGGGGTGGAGTGGGGAGTCAGATATGTGCTGGGGGGCCTTTGGTTGAGGACTTGTTCTAAAAGGTGGGGTAGAAGAGAGAATGGAATAAGTGGGGGGGCACTTTGGGAAGGGAGTGGACTTGTGCTGGGGGGGTAGATACATACTGCAGGGGGCTTTGGGAGGGGTGCAGAATTGTGCTAGGGTAGTCAGATACATACTGGGGGCACATTTTTTTTTTAAACAGTAAAACTGAACCATTTAATACCACTATTTCCAGTCCTTGCTGTCTGTCCCTATCCCGGGTGTCCTGGCTCTGGTTGAGTAGGAGGTGATCCTAAAGGTGGTGCAAAGTGGAGCCAGGCCCTGGGGTACTAGCAATGCTGCCGGGGGACGGGCTACCACAGGGGGCGCTGGAAGGTAAAGAGTCAGAAGCCTGTACGTGCCCTTTACCTTTTAAATGACCCCTCCTCCTATCAAAGTTCTTGGAGATTTCCTTCAACAGCATACGAATCCCAGAACTCCCTGGGAGAACGTTCTGTGTTCTGAAAATGACTGAGTTCTGACACATGCCATCTTGTGGCCATTTTTGAACATAGCACCTGTAACAGTCCCAGGCATTACAAATACATCGTAAATATAGCAATACATTACATCACTTTATTATTTTTTTTATTGATGGGATTACCAGATCAGGGTACATAATAATGCAGCATATTTAACATGGAGAACCATTTTAGGGGGTGTTGTATTACACTTGATTGCAAAAGATATCTGTTTATTTATTTATATATATATATATATATATATATATATATATATACACACATGCCTAGAGCGTCCCTGTTGCTGCTTTTATGTTAGGCGCACACCTGGCTCGACATGGTATTGGTGCGGCATACAAGGGTCTCGCTGAATAGCGTAACTACAAAGAAAATATGTCTGGAACCTACCAACCCCACATTATGGCAGCCACCCCACAACTCCATGGAACTCTGTAAGGGAAGGCAAAGAAGAGGGGTAATATTAATTTTAGTACAATTACAAGATGGTAATAATCTCAAGCTTCTCATTGAGTCCGCCAGGAAAAAGTGTGTCTAAGGTGTATATCCATTATGTCTCCAGATTTGTTTGACAACTTCTGTCTTTCATGAATCCATGCTGTCTGTTTCTTATGTAGCAGTACCCCCATAGGGGCTGCTGAAAGTTGTGGTCCCACCTGTCACCTCTGCCCAGCCCAGCATTCACTTCATTCACTGTTTGTTTTGTATTTTATTAAGGGAATTTGAACTTGGACAGGGTAAAGGAAATTATGGGATGCCCAGAATAAATAAAATAATCGATGATGATCAGTTGGAACCTCTATTTACTCTTCTAGAGTTCCAGCCTCCTCCAGCACAATGCTTATCTGCAGACTGTTTCTCTCTCTATCCTGTACAATACTTGGTTCCTGGCACATGGTAGGCCCAACTCTGACTCTGTCCGGCCTTAGCAACTGCTTTTTGCAGGCAGGGACCGCGGGCCCCTTTGATATAGAAACAAAAATAGGAAAGTCTTTAGTGCTAACTGACCTTTAGTGGACTCCTGCTCCCAGTCAGTGCTCTTCAGGCCCCACCAGCCCTCCTGGCCGCATCTGCCCAACTCCACTGCCCATGACACCACAGTCTCTGTTGCTGTCTACATCCATCCCAGACTGCACACGCCCAGTACACTCCAGCATGCCTCCCCAGCTCTCCCGACTGTGCCTGTCACTCACCAGCCTTCCTGGCTGCACTCCGGTGGATCCCTCTTGGAGACTTGCCTGGTAACACTAGCTCCCGGTGCCTTTCTCGGGCCTTCTCTGTGCCTCCTGTCTAGTTACTCAGAAAGGCTCAGACTTGCACCCGAACCCCTCAGGCCCAAGGTCACCACCCCAGACTGGGGAGCGCCTCAAAGGCCCTGACAGCCTAGTGCTCCATCTCTAGCTTCTTCCACTCGAACACTCCACCCCACCTCAAACCATCTAGCAATGGCCTGTGAAATACTCCTACAAGTTTCTAGCAGTCTTAAAGGTGAAATCATTCATCTTCATACATTTCTTGAAGGATTTTGCTCACAAACATTAATGTCCCAAGCCACACATATAGAACCCTGGATAACACGGGTAAAGTGAAATGCTGAGTCCGGTGCGGTTGTACGGTGAGTCGGGTGAGTCGGGTTCAGACAGACCCGACTGGAGTTCTCAATCACCCTGTGCCTCTAATAGACACAGGGTGACTTACACAAAGGATGGGCCTGGGAAGCTGGACAAGGAGTCTCCAGAGCACTCTAAGGCAAGCTGGGCTCCACAAACCCCCCCGCCCAAAGTGACTCCCGTCACACTCTCTGTTATCCTGACCCCGGCTTGCCTTACCTCTCTACTGCTTGATATCCTGTTGCCGGACCTTGCCTGCATCCTGACTATTCTCTGCCTGTTGTTACATCTGCTTGATCGTCTGTTACCGAACCCGGCTTGTCTGACCACGCATCGGTGTCTCTGCGTCTCTGCACATACCTGCTTCCTGTCTGCATCAGCTGAGCTGTCTGCACCTGCTGCTAAGCTCCTGGTCTACTCTGGGAACGCATCTGCTGCTCGATCCAGGCACTCATACACCACTCGGCTCTTGTGGCCACTGTTCTCAACTTCGGTGGCCCTTGAACCAGGGTTGTACGCGAGGCCTTCCCACTGCACGTCTGGCTCATCCGTTAGGTACGTGACACAGGGATACAAAGATAAAATGGAGTTTCTAAACTTACAAGATGACGTCTTTAGATTAGTTGCAAAACAAGTCTCAAGGTAAAGACCAATGTCAGAAGAACTACAAGAGTTTTGGGGTTTTTTTTATTTTCAGTGTCTGTCTTTAATTTAATTAGAAAATCCTGTAATTTACCAGACAGCTCTATATAAACTGTCAATTCTCTAGCCCTTTCACTGCCAGGTCCGTACACTATATGGACCTGACAGCGAGGAGATTTCTCACACAACCCGGATTGTGTGTAAAACTGACATGCAGTCAGGTGGAAGCATTCGGACCTGCTGTGATATTACATGATTTCTTCCACACAGTGTTGGCTGGTTCTCCATTTTTAGGGGGGCAGCAGACAAACCGCCCCCTCCCCCGGTCAGTCAGTTTTACCCACCAAACCCCCCCCATGGTCGCTTCGCTCATCCGTCTGCCCATCAGCCCCGCACTTACCCCTGAAGTGAAGGACATGGCCGTATCCGGGGAGATCTGATGCCAGCGAACGCGGGGAGAGGTGTGCCTTCCAGAACGAGCCGAGCGGATCGTGACGGAAAGCCAACTGGGAAGCAGGACACAAAAACACAAAAACACTCTCTTGCGCTCAGGAGCAAAGTCCATATGTGAATGGTGTAGCCAACCCGTTGGTAACAATATGGAAAGTCAAAGGTCTTGCTGCCCTCCTCAGAACAGTGGGTATCCTTAGAGCTGAAACATATAGAAAGACAGGGAGGGCGCACCGACCTTGCGCATTACCAAAGATACATTTTATTAAAATGAAAACAAGAGTCATACTCACAAACAAACGTTAAAAAGAAGGCTTAACATTGCTCCAAGAATTCGGAACTGTGTCTTCTAGACACCTGAAACCTGGACCGTGCTTCCAAAAAAAAAAAAACATTAGGATCCATGCGTCCAGCGCCCTGCATGTAGATTAAAGGCTGGACATATGGATTAGGTGGGGCGGCGCCCCTGCGCCTCGCATTGGATGGGCCACCACTGCTTCCACACACACCCCCAGTACCAGCGCCCCCCACGCATGCTCCCCCTGCATGTATTCTGGGCTCCACTTGCCCATCTGCAGGCCCCAGACCGACGTGGTGCCAATACCTTTGGCAATATAGTGTGGATGAGTGAGTTTGGGATGGAGGAACTTGATTAGCCTTGTTTTTTAGGAGTTGGGCTTGGCCCCCTTAGTTCCAGTGAAGGGAACTCTTAAGGTGTCAGCATACCAAGACATTTTGGACAATTTCAGGCTCCCAAATTTGTGGGAACAGTTTGGGGACGGCCCCTTCCTGTTCCCACATGACTGCACACCAGTGCACAAAGCAAGGTCCATAAAGACATGGGTGAGAGATTGGGATGGAGGAACTTGATTAGCCTTTTTTTTCAGGGGTTGGGTTTGGCCCCCTTAGTTCCAGTGAAGGGAACTCTTAAGGTGTCAGCATACCAAGACATTTTGGACAATTTCATGCTCCCAAATTTGTGGGAACAGTTTGGGGACGGCCCCTTCCTGTTCCAATATGACTGCACACCAGTGCACAAAGCAAGGTCCATAAAGACATGGGTGAGAGATTGGGGTGGAGGAACTTGACTGGCCTGCACAGAGTCCTGACCTCATCCCGATAGAACACCTTTGGGATGAATTAGAGTGGAGACTGACTTCTCATCCAACATCAGTGCCTGACCTCACAAATGTGTTTCTGGAAGGACGATCAAACATTCCCATAGACACACTCCTAAACCTTGTGGACATCCTTCCCAGAAGAGTTGAAGCTGTTATGGCTGCAAAGGGTGGGCCAATTCAATATTGAACCCTCTGGACTAAGACTGGGATGTCATTAAAGTTCATGTGCGTGTAAAGCAGTGGTTCTCAACCCCTCTCCTCAGGACCCTCTAACAGGCCAGATTTTAAGTATTACCTGTGGGGAGATGCAGACTAGAATACAGCAATCACTGAGCAGCAAATGATATCACCTGTGATGTTTTTTTCAGTTATCTTGCAAACCTGGCCTGTTATTGGGCCCTGAGGACAGGAGTTGAGAGAACCACTGGTGTAAAGGCAGGCGTCCCAATACTTTTGGTAATATAGTGTATGAAATATTTGTATGTTGTATACACATGATGATATTTTATGTGCTGCACTGTATGTTTTTTCGTACAGTATATGGACCTATTATTGCTCAATCTATGTGTATAACAATACCATCATCCTAGGTATGAGCAATATATAGGAGGGGGAGATTCTGGGACTTTCCAGGTACCAAAGAAAAGTCATAAAATACATAAAAAAAATGGATCGCTTTTGTTTGAACAGCCAAAACATTCTACACCATGGAGTCTGATACAGCAAGACTCACCCATAGTAGAACATCCTACTACACCACCGTGCTCCTGTTCTCCATGTTACCTGTCTATTATTGTAAATGACGAGAACACCATCTCCTATTAGTAGATTGTCTACAGAACATGTGTCAAACACGAGGTCCAAGGGTCGAACCCAGCCTGCCAGGCCATATCATGTGGCCCTCGCACCCAGGGCTTTTTTTTTAGCCAGAACATGCCGGAACTGACACAGCTGGAGGCATCATCCCAGTACAACCACTTGAAGCCAAGCGATGTACCAGCTCATCAATTGGTGGCAAGTGGTGACAGCGATAGTCCACTATAATTTTTTTAATTTTTTTTATTTGGGGGGGGCCCAGGTGGGTTATGCCATAATGGACTAGTATGCACAGCACATTAGCACATTTATGGCAGACTTACTTGCCAAAGAAATCCTCTAGAGCTGTGGTGGAACTGATCTGGTTGGCCCCAAGTGCTTCCATCTTCTTTGTGCCTTCAGCCGCTCTTTGTGCCTTCAGCTGCTTGATAGGCTGGGTTGTGATGATGTCACTTCCACGCGGGCGCATGTTAGTCACATCACAGATCGGGGGGGGGGAAGGTCCTAGGGTTGCCACATCATCCCTTTGATCCAGGACACACATTCATTTACACAGGTCCTGTGGCTGATTAAGGTGGTAATTAAACTCACTCGGTCCCTTATCTGCATTAAATCAGCCTCAGAACCTGTGTAATTCATATGTGTCCTGGATTAAAGGGATGATGCGGCAACCCTAGGGGGCCCTAAATCTACACCGAGCTGCGCATGCACGGAGAGAGGTTTGGTTTCAAATCCGACAAATTGTCCAGGGATCAAATTCTGAAGGGTACAATTCGTTGGGTTCGCAGCAGAGAAGACAACCGCTGTGTTTGCTCCCCCCCCCCCCCCCACTACAGAGTGACACTGACTGGAACTATGGAGTTCACCATTATTACACGCAAGGTTATCGTGGTGGTAGAAGCGTCTGTAATAAATACTGTCTGTGTTGTTCAACAACTAATCATCAGAATCCAACCTTCAACTTGAAATGATAGACTCACCTGGGACAGAGGCTTTTGTAGGGGACTGAATGTTAGCCTCTTGCCTACTGACTATGGGCCCTGGCTTTAAGGGAACACTACACTTTGTGAGGTGTAGAACTGGGGACCCTTGGAGTAATGTTACTTTGGATTCAAGTCCATGCCCCCCCCCCAAGACACACAGACTCTGGGAATCCATGTTAAGGGCCTATATGCTACATTTCCAGCAAGGACTGCTCCACCCTCTGGGACTCATAGCAGATGTTGATGTCATCAGCAAGCCACCTGTCTAGGGGTTGTCTGCTATAAAGTGTTTATTGCAAGTAGGTCTAGTGTGCCTCCTAAGGGTCATTCACCCACTGGTATTTGTGACAGACTCACCCGGGACAGAGGTTTTTGGAGGGGCCTCTTGCCTACCAACTATGGGCCCTGGCATTTGAGGGAGCTACAAGCTTTTAGGAAGATATTTTGTTATGTAATGCAAAAGGACATTATTAGGGAGGCCATGATGGTCTCTGCATGCTTGGGACTCATATAGCAGATGTATGTGAAAGGAATGCTGATTAATGAGATCTGGAAAGCCCTGGGTCTCCTGTTGTCTACTAGTGTGGCTTCTAAAAGTATTTTCCCCATTGTTGTTTGTGCTAATTAACCCTGCTATTGTATAAAGGAGTTCTGTGTTGATATTTATGATAATGTGTATTGTATAGTCGGTGAGCTAGGAGACATGAAGTCTACCCTGAGGGGTCATATCTCAGAGTCACCTAGTCTGGGTAAACGATTTAGTAAACTAGCTCATGTTAATTAGGTTTCTGGTTACAGTTGTATTGTTAGAGTAATATGAGCAGGAGGGGGGAACCTCCTCTTCTACTGTATATAAGACTTGTATTCTGGTTCTAATAAAGAGTCCATGTTCAGCAACTAAACAAGTATCGTCTTGTTTTGTGCTTGTGAGCGGTTGGAATATCTGATATCTATATTCAGACTGGGAGGGAGTGGTATATGGCGAAAGCACTTAAGTGGAGTGTGGGACGTTTCGTTACAGTATTTGTGCTAATTAACTCAGCTATTGTCTACTAGCACACTACCCTTGTGGGCTGTGTTTATACTTGTAATAATGTGTCCTTTGTATTCACTGTTGTAGGGCCGAATAGTCTAGGCACCTAGGCTGGTTTAATTGACTAGTTAATTTTGTTTCTGGTTACAGTTGTATTGTTAGGGTAATAGGATCTAGAGGGGGGGTGTCCTCCTGGTGTATACATTTTGTGTGAGATTTCAAATAAAGCAGTTCTTATTCTGGTTTACTCCAAAACTGGTGTCACCTAGTTCTTGGGTAACTATAGCCAGATTCACTGATCTCATGTCCCAGAGCTTGGGAAGCAACGTCTTGGTTGGAGATACCCAGTCCGGGTGTCCGGATTCCGTCACAATGACATTTTGGGAATGGAAATGTGAATGTAATAGGTGTCTTTGGGGTAACAAAGACAGTTCATATTGTGTGATTTGAGAACAAAATAAAATATTTCTGCTGAGAAAAAAGTGATGCAGGCTCTGATGATTAAATGATTACACCATCTTTGTGTAGATAAACATAGAACACACCCTTTGTTCTCTATTTTTACACAAAGGGCAGTAAACCCATCAACCAATCACACTGCAGTAGGTTTGAGATTTAATTGCGTGACTTTTATGGGTTATTGAACTTTGTACATTGCTTTCTATCTAATAAATAGGCCAGAAAGAGTTGAATCTCCTCACTTTACTCTTCTGCTGTCAGCGATGGCATCTTCTCATCTGAAGGAGGATCTGGAATGTCCCGTCTGTTGGGACATTTATAGGGACCCTGTAACCCTGAAATGTGGACACAGCTTCTGCCGGGTCTGTATTGATGGTGTGCTGGATACACAGGAGGCGTCTGGAGATTATTCCTGTCCTGAATGTAGAGAAAAGTTCAAGAAGCGTCCTGTCCTTCAGAAGAACATTACTCTGTGTAAGATTTTGGTGACACTCCAGACAACACAGGGTGATCAGGACAAAACCGGGGTCTTCTGTACTTACTGTATTCACACTCCCGTACCTGCTGTAAAATCCTGTCTGATGTGTGAAGCTTCTCTGTGTGACAATCACCTGAAACTCCACAGCAAGTCACCAGAACACGTCTTATGTGACCCCACCACTTCCCTGGAGAACAGGAAATGCCCCGTCCATAAGGATCTACTGAAGTATCTGGACTGTATCTCTGTGTCCCACAGTTTGATTGAAGGACAGCAGGGACACCAGGTGGAGACTCTGAATGAGGCCTCTGAGAAGAAAAAGAAACTTAGAATTGTTCTAAAGAAACTAATGAAAAAGAAAGAGAAGATTGAGGAAAGAGTCCAGAGTCTCCAGGAACGCAGGAGGAAAGTACAAGTGAATGCAGACGGTGAAACGGAGGGAGTGACTGCCGTGTGCAGATTCTTCAGGAGATGGATGGAAGACATGGAGAAGCTATTCCTGAGTGAGATCTCCAGAGAGGCAGAGCGGGTCTCACAATCACTGTCTGATGTAATTCAACAACTGGCAATAAAGAAGAGCGAGTTGTCCAGGAAGATGCGTCACATCGAGAAGCTGTGTAACATGATGGATCCACTGACTGTCCAACAGAAATTAGACACAAGCGACTTGAGTGATACTGAGGCTGGAGATGATGAGGAATCAGACACAGGTGCCTTGCGTGATGCTGAGGATGGAGATGACGAGGATTCAAACACAGATGACTTGCGTGATACCGAGGAGGAAGATCATGAGGAATCAGACTCATGGGAAACTGAAGATGAAGATGATGATGATGATGGCATAGAGGGACATGATGAACTCCTCCATGATGGAGGGGATCTGGATGTGGCGGGGATCTTAAGCACATTACACGCAAGTTTATCTGGTATCATGTCTGGGGTACATGTACAACCCACCCCCACCGTACAACGCTCACCCCACCAGGCTGAAGGACCATTTAGAGGAACTATACAGCAAACATCGGGGGTGTCGGGGGTTACAAACATATTACTGGATGTGAGTACAGCTTGTAATGATCTTCATATATCAGATGACAGGAAAACTGTATCCTGGTCATTATATCAGAATCGCCCCGAAATACCAGAGAGATTTCAGTGTACACCTCAGGTGATGAGCAGTCAGAGTTTCTCCTCAGGGAGACATTACTGGGAAGTGGATATTGAGGGCTCAGGGTACTGGAGCATTGGGATGTGTTACCCCAGTATAGACAGAAGTGGAGAGCCATCGTGGATTGGGGAAAATAAGAAGTCCTGGTGTTTGGAGAGGAGGTGTGGGTGGTGGCAAAATCAGTACTCGGTGATACATGACAGCAATCAGATCCTATTACCTTTCCATGTCTGCAGTAACAGATTTAAGATTGAACTGGATTATGAGGCGGGCGGATCTCCTTTTATGATCTGTGTGACCCGATCCGACATCTCCACACCTTCACCACCACCTTCACTGAGCCCCTCCATGCTCTGTTATGGGTAGGGGGAGGACATATAAAGATATCAGGGGGGAATCAGATGTAAGAAATCTGCCCAAAGAGTGGTGACATCACAGGGCAGGAGAATCTGATTGGTGTAATCAGGGATCAGGGGTGTCTTTAATATTGATTGGACACTGGGCAAACATTTTCTTGGGCCCCCAAGTGGCAGTGGTGAGGCGGTGGGATCAATGACAGTGCTGGTGGGGAGATGGGATCAGTGGCAGTGCTCGGAGGGATAGGATCAGTGACAGTACTGGTGGGGAGATCGGATCAGTGGCAGTGCTGGGAGGGATCGGATCAGTGGCAATGCTGGAGAGAGATATGATGAGTAGCAGTGCTGGTGGGGGGATGTGATCAGTGTTAGTGCTTGGGGGGGGCATGGAATCAGTGGCAGTGCTTGGGGTTAGGGATGGGATCAGTGGCAGTGCCTGGGGAGATGGGATCAGTGGCAGTGGCTGGGGGAAATGGGATCAGTGGCAGTGCTTGGGGTGGGGGATGGGATCAGTGGCAGTGGCTGGGGAGATGGGATCAGTGGCAGTGCTTGGGGTTGGGGATGGGGTCAGTGGCAGTGCTTGGGGTTGGGGATGGGATCAGTGGCAGTGGCTGGGGGAGATGGGATCAGTGGCAGTGCTTGTAGTTGGGGATGTGATCAGTGGCAGTGCTTGGGGTTGGGGATGGGATCAGTGGCAGTGCTTGGGGTTGGGGATGGGATCAGTGTCAGTGCCGGGGGAGATGGGATCAGCGGCAGTGCTTGGGGTGGATGGGATCAGTGGCAGTGCTTGTAGTTGGGGATGTGATCAGCGGCAGTGCTGGGTAGGGATGGGATCAGTGGCAGTGCTTGTAGTTGGGGATGTGATCAGTGGCAGTGCTGGGTAGGGATGGGATCAGTGGCACTCACTTGCTGTCACCTGTCAGTCAGTGTCCACTCAGTTCCCCTGCCTGCATGCAGGGAGGAGAGGGAAGAGAGAGAGAGAGAGAGGAGGGGTGGGTGAAAGAGAGAGGGAGGATGAGAGAGAAAAGGGTGAGAGAGAAAGGGGGGTAAGAGAGAGAGGGGGGGCATGGGTGAGAGACAGAGGAAGTGGGTGAAAGAGAGAGAGAGGGGATGGGAGAGAGAGAGGGGGGGCATGGGAGAGAGAGGGGATGGGAGAGAGAGAAAGTGGGTGAAAGAGAGAGAGTGGGGATGGGAGGGAGAGAGGGGATGAGAGAGAGAGGGGTGAGAAAGAGGAGATCGAAAGAGAGGAAGGGTGAGAGATGGGGGAGTGAGGGGGTGAGAGAGAGGGAAGCATGAGAGAGAGGGGGTGGGAGCGATGATGAGAGAGAGGGGTTTAAGAGAGAGAGAAGGGTAAGAGAGAGGGGTTGAGAGAGAGAGGGTGTGGGTGAAAGAGAGCGAGGGGGTGAGAAAGAGAGGGAAGATGGGGAGTGAGAGAGAGAGGGGGTGAGAGGGAGGAGGGAGAGGGAGGTGAGAGTGAGAGAGAGAGTAGGGTGAGGGGTCAGAGAGAGAGAAAAAGAGAGGGTGTGGGTGAAAGAGGAAGGGATGAGAGAGGGGGTAAGAGAGAGGGGGGGTTAAAGAGAGAGAGAGAGGGGTACGAGAGAGAGAGAGGAGTGAAGTGGGATAAGAGAGAGAGGGGGGAGTGGGGGGGTGAGAGAGGGGAGTGAGGGGGGGTGAGGGTCTGAGAGAGAGGGAGGAATGAGAGGGGGGGGTGAGAGAAAGAGGGGGAATAAGAGGGGATGAGAGTGAGAGGGGGTGGGAGGGGGGGTAAGAGAGAGAGAGGTGGGGGGGTGAGAGGATAGGATGATGGAGAGGGAGGTGAGAGGAGAGGATGAGGGAGAGGAGAGGATGATGGAGAGGGGGGTGAGAGGAGAGGATGAGGGAGAGGGGAGATGAGAGGAGAGGATGAGGGAGAGGGAGATGAGGGAGAGGGGAGATGAGAGGAGAGGATGAGGGAGAGGGGGGTGAGAGGAGAGGATGAGGGAGAGGGGAGATGAGAGGAGAGGATGAGGGAGAGGGGAGATGAGAGGAGAGGATGAGGGAGAGGGGAGATGAGAGGAGAGGATGAGGGAGAGGGGAGATGAGAGGAGAGGATGAGGAGAGGGGAGATGAGAGGAGAGGATGAGGGAGAGGGGAGATGAGAGGAGAGGATGAGGGAGAGGGGAGATGAGAGGAGAGGATGAGGGAGAGGGGAGATGAGAGGAGAGGATGAGGGAGAGGGGAGATGAGAGGAGAGGATGAGGGAGAGGGGAGATGAGAGAGAGGGGGTGAGAGGAGAGGATGAGGGAGAGGGGAGATGAGAGGAGAGGATGAGGGAGAGGGGAGATGAGAGGAGAGGATGAGGGAGAGGGGAGATGAGAGGAGAGGATGAGGGAGAGGGGAGATGAGAGGAGAGGATGAGGGAGAGGGGAGATGAGGGAGAGGGGAGATGAGGGAGAGGGGAGATGAGAGGAGAGGATGAGGGAGAGGGGAGATGAGGGAGAGGGAGATGAGAGGAGAGGATGAGGGAGAGGGGAGATGAGAGGAGAGGATGAGGGAGAGGGGAGATGAGAGGAGAGGATGAGGGAGAGGGGAGATGAGAGGAGAGGATGAGGGAGAGGGGAGATGAGAGGAGAGGATGAGGGAGAGGGAGATGAGAGGAGAGGAGAGATGAGAGGAGAGGATGAGGGAGAGGGGAGATGAGGGAGAGGGGAGATGAGGGAGAGGGGAGATGAGAGGAGAGGATGAGGGAGAGGGGAGATGAGAGGAGAGGATGAGGGAGAGGGGAGATGAGAGGAGAGGATGAGGAGAGGGGAGATGAGAGGAGAGGATGAGGGAGAGGGGAGATGAGAGAGGGGGGTGAGAGGAGAGGATGAGGGAGAGGGAGATGAGAGGAGAGGATGAGGAGAGGGGAGATGAGAGGAGAGGATGAGGGAGAGGGGAGATGAGAGGAGAGGATGAGGGAGAGGGAGATGAGAGGAGAGGATGAGGGAGGGGGGTGAGAGGAGAGGATGAGGGAGAGGGGAGATGAGAGGAGAGGATGAGGGAGAGGGGAGATGAGAGGAGAGGATGAGGGAGAGGGGAGATGAGGGAGAGGGGAGATGAGGGAGAGGGGAGATGAGAGGAGAGGATGAGGGAGAGGGGAGATGAGGGAGAGGGGAGATGAGAGGAGAGGATGAGGGAGAGGGGAGATGAGAGGAGAGGATGAGGGAGAGGGGAGATGAGGGAGAGGGGAGATGAGGAGAGGGGAGATGAGAGGAGAGGATGAGGGGAGGGGAGATGAGAGGAGGGATGAGGGAGAGGGGAGATGAGGAGAGGGGAGATGAGAGGAGAGGATGAGGGAGAGGGGAGATGAGAGGAGAGGATGAGGGAGAGGGGAGTTGAGAGGAGAGGATGAGGGAGAGGGGAGATGAGAGGAGAGGATGAGGGAGAGGGGAGATGAGAGGAGAGGATGAGGGAGGGGGGAGATGAGAGGAGAGGAGAGATGAGAGGAGAGGATGAGGGAGAGGGGAGATGAGGGAGAGGGGAGATGAGGAGAGGGGAGATGAGAGGAGAGGATGAGGGAGAGGGAGATGAGGTGTTGTGCTCCTTCCAGCAGATCCATGTTGATGTGATAGACGGACTGTTCCGGGTAGCAGTCCCCGGCTGCCTCCTCCTCCCACCCATCAGCCTGTTCTCCGGGACGCCGTCGCTGTTAATGTCGGAGCTGGCAGCAGAGAGGAGGTTGCAGAAGTCCAGGTTCTGGGAGTCACCTCAGGGGGTCAGGGAGGTCTTCTCCCTCCCAGGCTCTCAGTCCTATCCACCCTGCTCGTCTTCTCCCTGCTCCCGCCACCACTGGTTTAGGACTCTCCATGCCAAGGGGCTCAAGGGGCAGCTGCTTTGGGCCCTACAACCAATGACTGGGCCCTGGGCAGCTGCCCCTTTTGCCCTTTGTTAAAGACGGCCCTGGGTGTAATATTCAGCCAATAGGAGGAAGCAGGGGACCTAATGTGTCACTGACCAGGAACAAGCATGCAGGAGGGCAGAGTGTTTAGGCTTCACTGGCTGCATGCTTGTTCTGTGATAGTGTAGCCAGAATTAGGATGATAGCTTTGAAGCCTGCGAAGTAAAGGTGTATCTATAGCCAGTTTTGGATGGAGCTAAAGGAATTTTTACTGCTATTGGGGGCTCCATTAGGAAGATTTCCCCTCACTTCCTTCCCTGGTGACAACATATAACCAAACAGGAAATGAGGGGAACTCTCCAAGAGCAATAAGAATAGTAATACAAATGCTTTTCTTTAGTAGAGTAGGGGACGGCTAGAACCCCTGTCAGTTTTTTTTGGACAGAATGGGAAGTGAGGGGAGATCTCTCTAATGGCGCTCCGGATAGCAGTAAAAAAAACCTGAGGTTCTAACCCTCCCCCACTCCATCCAGAACTAGAACAATAGGATTTGTCTAGACACACACTTTAATATCCACAATGAGAATTCCTACATTTTCTCCTTTACATGACAAATCTGTGGATATGTGATTGCTCCTCCCCCTCCCTGTGATTGGCTGGGATGATTGTCACTATGAATACAGCCAGTGCTAGCCTTGTTCTTATTGGTTATGATGTAGAGGGGGCGGGGATTGTGGACAGGTGTTGGGGGGAGGGGATACAGTCTCAGGAAGTGGAAATCCTCAGCTCTGTATATGGGAATATTGATCAATGATTGGATATAGATAGAATGATGGGAGGGATTAGACGATGAGTACAATCACCATTAAACCCTTCAGTCCCGGCACCTCTATGATCCTTATGGAGCCGATCAATTGTTCCATTTCCTCTATGGCCCTATTCATCTGATAAAGAGAAATAATTCTCCTATGATTTACTAATGATGAAATGACATGATTAAGTGCTTATATGCTAATGTGAGGTTCTTTATATAATAACAGGTTCTCTGTCTAGAATGACTTTACAGAAAGATGTTATTAGAACAAAATTGTTGTTCTCGGGATCCTTGGAAGGTCTTTTTGGGGAACATAGAGACAGTTGGTCTCCTTCTTCTACAATGAGGGATTTGGGAGTCTGGAGGTGGGACAAGCTGATAAGGTGTTCAGAGATAACAGAAATGAATGTCTCTTGTAATGAATGATGTGCTGCTTGTACAAATTCTTCAGTGAATGATTCCATCTGTAAAATGATGATGTTTGGGACGGTCCTCCATGACAACTGTCCAGGATTGGAGGGTAAAAGCCTCCCGTATGATGAAGAGGTCAGATCCTTGGTCCTCCTACCATGTCTAAGGATCTCCGCACACCTTCATCTCTCTACGTTCTAACATTTGACTTTTACTTTGTAACTCTTCTCTTCTAAATAAACTTCCAGAACCTTCCCCGGGATCAGAGGTCGTTATTTCTTCATCACATTCCACAAGAACTTTGTAATCCCGATGGAACACATCCATCATTTTATTGGGAGAAACAAGGCTTTCAATGGCTACAAAAATAAGACAAAAAACACATCACAAAATAGAAAATACATGTAGTGTGACCCGTGTTCATTCCTAAACACTGTATATAAAAGAGTCACACTTTATTCCATGATCTGTGTGTAGTTCTACCCCCCCCCCCCACCCCACCCCCGTAAGGACCGCTGAGCAATGCTTGTCCTCTGGAACTGCCCTGACCTTCTGAACACCTCATCCCTTCTGACACTCCAGGTTCAGAGATCCTGTACCCAACACAAAATAAGGCATGGATTCCAATAAACACTGTTGTATTGAGCACTTCAAAGTAATTTAGGTCAATTAACACCTTCCCGCCTGGCTTATAGCGGATTGACGGCCGGGCAGTAGCTTTACCGTTCTGACTGGACGTCATATGAAATCCTTCAGAACGGGCCGCTCGTGGGGGTGCACAGTGCAGCAATCCTGTGGTGCAGTTTGTCCCTGGGACGCAGCGCACCACTGAATACGGTAAGGAGCCTATGAGGCAGGCTCTATACCATGTGATCAGCGGTGTCCAATCACAGCTAATCACAGTGTAAATAGGAAATGTCGGTTATCGGCAATCCTCTCCTCACCCTGACAACCCAATAAGCGGCTGTCTTCAGTGGGGACATCTACATCGATATTCAGTGCACCGATTATCAGTGCAGCCCCATCAGTGATGCCAATCAGTGCCCATTAGTGATGCCTGTCAGTGCCCATCAGTGCCCTCTATCAGTGCCTATCAGTGCACATTAGTTCCATCTATCAGTCCACATCAGTGCTGCCTATCAGTGCCCATTAGTGCTGCAGGTTAGTGCCTTCTCGTTAGTGCCACCTATCAGTACCCATCAGTGCTGCATATCAGTGCCACCTATCAGTGCTGCATGTTAGTGCCTCAATATCAGTGCCACCTCATCAATGCCCATCAGTGCAGCCTCATCAATGACCATCAGTACAGCCACATCAATGCCCATCAGTGCCACCTCATCAAAGCCCTTCAGCATCGCCTCATCAATTCCCATCAGTGCCACCTCATCAATGCCCATCAGTGCAGCCTCATCAATACCCATCAGTGCCGCCTCCCCAATGCCCATCAGTGCCACCTCATCAGTGCCCATCAGTGTAGCCTCATCAATGCCCATCAGTGCCACCTCATCAATGCTCATCAGCACAGCCTCATCAGTGCCCATCAGTGCCACCTCATCAATGCCACCTCATCAATGCCCATCAGTGCTGCCTCATCGATGCCCATCAGTGCAGCCTACACAATGCCCATCAGTGCCACCTCATTAATGCCCATCAGTGCAGCCTCATCAATACCCATCAGTGCCGCCTCCCCAATGCCCATCAGTGCCACCTCATCAGTGCCCATCAGTGTAGCCTCATCAATGCCCATCAGTGCTGCCTCATTGATGCCCATCAGTGCAGCCTAAACAATGCCCATCAGTGCCACCTCATCAATGCCCATCAGTGCCGTCTCCAATGCCCATCAGTGCCACCTCATCAATGACCATCAGGGCAGCCTTATCAATGCCCATCAGTGCCCCCTCATCAATGCCCATCAGTGCCACCTCATCAATGACCATCAGTGCAGCCTCATCAATGCCCATCAGTGCCACCTCATCAATGCTCATCAGTGCCACCTCATCAATGCTCATCAGTGCTGCCTCATCAATGCCCATCAGTGCTGCCTCATCAGTGCCCATCAGTGCAGCAATATCAATGCCCATCAGTGCAGCCTCATCAATGCCCATCAGTGCAGCCTCATCAATGCCCATCAATGCCCATCTGTGCAGCATTATTAATGCCCATCAGTGCCGCCTCATCAATGCCCATCAGTACAGCCTCATCAATGCCCATCAGTGCAGCCTCATCAATGCCCATCAGTGCAGCCTCATCAGCGCACACCAGCGCAGCTTCATCAATGCCCATCAGTGCCTCCTCATCAATGCCAATCAGTGCCGCCTCATCAGTGCAGGAGAAAAATTACTTATTTACAAAATTTTATAACAGAAACCAAGGAAAATGTTTTTTTCCCAAATGTTCAGTCTTTAATCGTTTTAGCAAACAATAAAAAAAACACCAAAAAAAAAGAGGTGATTAAAAACCACCAAAAGAAAGTTCTGTCTCAAAAAAAAGATAAAAATGTTGTTTGGGTATACTTGAGCACAGAGCTTGGAACAAGGTCTGCAATCACGGGATTGGACACGCCTGTGTCAGTATGTGATTTTACGTATATATATTGGTGTGTGGTGACTGCATTCCATGTGGTTTTGATAAAGCGCGTTCATCGAGTGAAACGCGTAAACCCATTTGTCCCCCTTCCCCCGGCCTGTCAGTAATGTTGCTTTTATGGAACATGTGAGATATGAATAAAGCCGGTATTGTGATAGTGCTGCCATCCCATTTTCTTTGTACATGGCCCTCCGGGCTCCTCCCCCACCTGGGACATGTCAGGACGAGGAGAAGCCGGGGAGGAAGGACATCCCACAACCTTCTACAGCCACGTCTGAGGTCTGTGTGTTGGACTGAGGGGAGAACCGCACTGGGGACACAATGGGGAAAAAGGGGGGGGGATAAATAGTGCTGAGGATGAGAGGATTTGTGCAAGGAGGGGGAGGGAGGAGGGGATTAGTGCTAGGAGGGGGATTGGGGGGGATTTTTGCTGGAGGGGAAAGGGGGGTTTGTGCAGTGAGGGAGGATTTGGGAGGTGATGAGGTAAGATTTGTTCTAGGAGAGGAAATTTATGGGGGAAGCTGGTTTGGGGGGATTAGTGGTTAAAGAGGGGAAGGGGGGAAATTTCTGCTGGGGGGGATTGGGGGGGAGGAGATTTGTGCTGGGAGGGGAAATTTGGGGGGCGGTGGGGGTCTAGAAGGGGACATTTGGGGGGAGAGGTGTGCTAGGAGGGGTGCTTTGAAGGGATTTGTGCTGGAGGGGGCTAAGGGGGGAGGATTTATATTTGAAGAGCGGATCTGGAGGGTTGTGCTAGATGGGGTGATTGGGGGGGGGGATTTGTGTGAGGAAGGGGGATTCCGGAGGGAGGATGTGTGCTAGTGGGGATGATTGGGGGAGGGACATTTGTGTAAGGAGGGGTGATTTTGGGTGTGGGGATTTGTGCTGGGAGGGAGCTAAAAATTGTGATAGCGCTGCTGCAATCTGACAAATACATAAATCCAATAATATGCAATAAAACCAATGTGCTGAATAAAAGTACAGTACAATAGTAAATATATAAAAAAAAGTTGATTGAAACAAAAAATCTTCTTATATAGAATGTTTTTTAAATTACACTGTGAGAAAAAAAAGTGCTTCTCAAGTAAAAAAATTAAACAAATCTAATAATAATGTGTAATAAACGCACGTGCTGAAAAAATGAAAGTCTAATATTAAATACCGTATTTATCAGTGTATAACACGCACCTTAATTTTAAGAGGGAAGTTTCAGGAAAAAAAATATATATTTTTTTTTAATAAAGAACTTTGAAGCAAAATAATGCCGCGTACACACGGTCGGACTTTCCGGCATACTTGGTCCGGCGGACCAGAGTGTGCCGGACAATCCGCCCGTGTGTGGGCGGCGGCGGACTTTTCCGGCGGACTTCTTCCCAAAAGCCCGCCGGACCTAGATTTCAAACATGTTTGAAATCTTTCCGTCGGACTCAGTTTCGGGCGGAAAGTCCGCTCGTGTGTGTGCTGGTCCGACGGAAAGCCCGCTCGTGTGTAGGCTGGTCCGACAGACCAAATACGACACGAGGGGATGGTATTGCATCTCGCGCTCGCTGCAATAGGAAAAACAAATCTTCCTATTGCGGCGAGCGCGGGGCATACCAGGCCCTTAGGTCTGGTATGGATTATAAAGGGGAACCCCGCTACGCCGAAAAAACGGCGTGGGGTCCCCCTAAAATCCATACCAGACCCCGATCCGAGCACGCAGCCTGGCCGGTCAGGAAAGGGGGTGGGGACGAGCGAGCGCCCCCCCTCCTGAACCGTACCAGGCCGCATGCCCTCAACATGGGGGGTGGGTGCTTTGGGGGAGGGGGGCGCCCTGCGCCCCCCCCCCAAAGCACCTTGTCCCCATGTTGATGAGGACAAGGGCCTCTTCCCGACAACCCTGGCCGTTGGTTGTCGGGGTCTGCGGGCGGGGGCTTATCGGAATCTGGGAGCCCCCTTTAATAAGGGGGCCCCCAGATCCCGGCCCCCCACCCTATGTAAATGAGTATGGGGTACATGGTACCCCTACCCATTTACCTAGGAAAAAAGTGTAAGTAATAAAACACACTACACAGGTTTTTAAAATATTTTATTAAACAGCTCCGGGGGGGGATCTTCCTCCGGCTTCGGGGGTCTTCTTCCGGCTTCGGGGGTCCCTCCGCTTCATCTTCTCCCGGCGTCCGGTTGGTTCTTCTCCGCTCTCCGGCCTCTTCTCCCGGTGTCGCAGGTCTTCGGCCGGCCCCTCCGCTCTCTTCATGTAGCTCTATTGCGAGCGGAGGTCCGGACTTCTGGGCTTCTTGGCTTCTTGGCTTCTTGGCTTGGCTTGGCTTCTCTTCTCTTCCCCCAGATGTTGACACGACGCTCTCTCCGGCTGGACTGGTTTCTGAGGGCTGCGTTGTGACTTATATAGGCGGAGACCCCGCCCCCATATGATGTCACAGTCCCTGGGCATGCTGGGACTGTGACGTTTTAGGGGGCGTGGTCGACCACGCCCCCCGACCACGCCCCCTAAAACGTCACAGTCCCAGCATGCCCAGGGACTGTGACATCATATGGGGGCGGGGTCTCCGCCTATATAAGTCACAACGCAGCCCTCAGAAACCAGTCCAGCCGGAGAGAGCGTCGTGTCAACATCTGGGGGAAGAGAAGAGAAGAGAAGAGAAGCCAAGAAGCCAAGAAGCCAAGAAGCCCAGAAGTCCGGACCTCCGCTCGCAATAGAGCTACATGAAGAGAGCGGAGGGGCCGGCCGAAGACCTGCGACACCGGGAGAAGAGGCCGGAGAGCGGAGAAGAACCAACCGGACGCCGGGAGAAGATGAAGCGGAGGGACCCCCGAAGCCGGAGGAAGATCCCCCCCCCCGGAGCTGTTTAATAAAATATTTTAAAAACCTGTGTAGTGTGTTTTATTACTTACACTTTTTTCCTAGGTAAATGGGTAGGGGTACCATGTACCCCATACTCATTTACATAGGGTGGGGGGCCGGGATCTGGGGGCCCCCTTATTAAAGGGGGCTCCCAGATTCCGATAAGCCCCCGCCCGCAGACCCCGACAACCAACGGCCAGGGTTGTCGGGAAGAGGCCCTTGTCCTCATCAACATGGGGACAAGGTGCTTTGGGGGGGGGGCGCAGGGCGCCCCCCTCCCCCAAAGCACCCACCCCCCATGTTGAGGGCATGCGGCCTGGTACGGTTCAGGAGGGGGGGGGGGCGCTCGCTCGTCCCCACCCCCTTTCCTGACCGGCCAGGCTGCGTGCTCGGATCGGGGTCTGGTATGGATTTTAGGGGGACCCCACGCCGTTTTTTTCGGCGTAGCGGGGTTCCCCTTTATAATCCATACCAGACCTAAGGGCCTGGTATGCCCCGCGACGGGGCTCGCAAGGTGTCAATCTCGCCGATAAAAGCGGCAAGATTGACATCCTTTTCTAGTCCCGTCGCACCTGAGTCACGTTCAAAATGAACGGACTTGTCCGTGTGTGGGCAAGTCCGTTCATTCTGAAAGTCCGCCGGAACTCCGGCGAAAGTCCATCGGAAAGACGGGCGGACTTAGCCCGCCGGAAAATCCCGGCGTGTGTGGGCAAGTCCGTTCGTTTTAAAGTCCGGCGCACCTGGCGGACAAAGTCCGTCGGAAAGTGTGCCGGACCAAGTAGGATAGAAAGTCCGCTCGTGTGTACGCGGCATAAGGGTCAGTGCCCATCTGCAGCTTCACCATTGTCCATCATTGCAGCCTCACCAGTGCCCATCAATGCAGCCTCAACAGTGCCCATCAATGTAGCTTCACCATTGTCCATCAATGCAGCCTCACCAGTGCCCATCAATGCAGCCTCAACAGTGCCCATCAATGTAGCTTCACCATTGTCCATCAATGCAGACTCACCAGTGCCCATCAGTGCAGCCTCACCAGTGCCCATCAATGCAGCCTCACCAGTGCCCATCAATGCAGCCTCAACAGTGCCCATCAATGTAGCTTCACCATTGTCCATCATTGCAGCCTCACCAGTGCCCATCAGTGCAGCCTCACCAGTGCCCATCAATGCAGCCTCACCAGTGCCCATCAATGCAGCCTCAACAGTGCCCATCAATGTAGCTTCACCATTGTCCATCATTGCAGCCTCACCAGTGTCCATCATTGCAGCCTCACCAGTGCCCATCAGTGCAGCCTCACCAGTGCCCATCAGTGCAGCCTCACCAGTGCCCATCAATGTAGCTTCACCAGTGTCCATCATTGCAGACTCACCAGTGCCCATCAGTGCAGCCTCACCAGTGCCCATCAATGCAGCCTCACCAGTGCCCACCAATGTAGCTTCACCAGTGTCCATCATTGCAGACTCACCAGTGCCCATCAGTGCAGCCTCACCAGTGCCCATAATTGCAGCCTCACCAGTGCCCACCAATGTAGCTTCACCAGTGTCCATCATTGCAGACTCACCAGTGCCCACCAATGTAGCTTCACCAGTGCCCATCAGTGCAGCCTCACCAGTGCCCATAATTGCAGCCTCACCAGTGCCCATCAATGTAGCTTCACCATTGCCAATAATTACAGCCTCACCAGTGCCCATCAGTGAAGAAAGATTACTTATTTGTAAAATTTTATAACAGAAACCAAGAAAAACAATTTTCTTTTTCAAAGTTTTGTCTTTTTTGTTTATTTATCAAAAAAACCCCAGCAGTGATTAAATCCCACCAAAAGAAAGCTCCATTTGTATGAAAATAAAATGATAAAAATGTCATCTGTGTACAGTGTTACATGACCGTGTAATTGTCATACAAAGTGTGACGGCGCTAAAAGCTGAAACTTGATGTGGGCAGGAAGGAGGTAAAAGTGCCCGGTATTGAAGGGGTTAATCACAAACTAAAATTAAAGACAAAAACCCCAACGAATAGGAAAAAAAAGGAAAAAAAAAAAAAACAGGGTGATTATGCCGATAAATATAGAATTAAAAGCTCTTAAGTCCAATTCACAAATAAACCTGAGATGTGATAATTACCCCCCCCCCCAGGGTTCAGCTGGCGGTATCACATGTGGTATTTGTCAAACAGCCTGGGGGTCAGGGGACTCATCCCCACAACCCTGGCCGGTGGTTGTGGGGGTCTGTGGACAGGGGGGCTAATTGGAATCTGGAAGCCTCCTTTAAGAAGGGGGCCCCCAGATCCCAACCCCCCCCCCTCCCATGCGAATAAGTAAAACACACAGACCGTTTTTGACAATTCTTTTATTAAAAAAAAATGAAAAGATAGTGTCCCCCGATGTAAATCCATCGTCAATCACGCCGCCCACTGCACCCGAAAAAGAAAAAAATAACAAAAGACGCTCCCGCCGTCGGTGAAGGCTGGCTGCCTACGCCATCTGACATCACCTGGTGGCCACCGCCCCTTGTGACGTCACCGACCCTGCATGCACCGGTCCGTGACATCACAAGGGGGCAGGGCCACAAGGCGACGTAGCCAGATGGCCCCGCCCCTTACCTATATAAGAGATGTCAGACGGCAGAGCCTGTAGTAGGCAGCGAGCCTTCCCCGATGGCGGGAGCTTCTTTGTTATTTTTTCTTTTTCGGGCGACGTGACTGACGGTGGATTTACATCGGGGGGGGACACTATTTTGTGATTTTTTAATAAAAAAGAATTGTCAAAAATTGTCTGTCTGTTTTTATTCCCTTGTGACACTTTTTTGGCGAATGGGTAGGGGTATGATACCCCATACTTAGTCACATTGGGGGGGGAGGCTGGGATCTGGGGGCCCCCTTTGTTAAAGGGGGCTTACAGATTCTGATTAGCCCCCCCGCCCGCAGACCCCCACAACTACCGGCCATGGTTGTGGGGATGAGGCCCTTTGTCCCCATCAACATGAGGATAAGGTGCTTTGGGCACTTCCCCCCCCCCCCCAAAAGCACCCACCCCCTATGTTGAGGGCATGTGGCTTGGTATAGTTTCAGGGGGGTGCTCCCTCATTCCCCCCCCCCTTCTTGACCTGCTGGGCTGCATGCATATACCAGGAACTGTTATAGATGGGGGGGGGGCCCAAAATCCATACCAGACCCAATGGGTTTTTTCCATACTTTAATTGTGTCTGCTTTTCTTTTACAATCAGCTGTCAGCGGGGGAAGCCCGCTGACAGCTGATGAGTCCTTGGTTGTTAAGGACACGGCGGACGGCTTTTCCGGCCTGCTCCTTAGCAACCAGCTCAATGCGGTAAATTACTGTTAAATCGAGCAAATGCTGCATTCGGTATTTAACTACAAATTCTTAGTGAATTGAAAACTTGCACAACTGTTTGTATTTTACTGCATAAGATTAGCCGGTATTTAATCGACCGCTAAGTGTCCTTATTGAATCTCATGCAGTTCGTCACCAGGCCCTACAGCAGCTTCCAATTCACTGACACTATGGGCGCTCTGTGACCCCCTTTTTATAGTGTGGGGGGCCGGCTTAAACAAAAATCCCCCTTATTTGATGTAGGGGGGGGGGGTTGGGAACCCTGATTTAAGGGGGAATGCTGGGAACGTCGTTGATGGAATTGGGAGTTTTGGTGAGCGGAAACCCCATTTCATCAGAGTTCCCCTTTATACCCAATTCACAGCGCTCCCCCCCTAAAATTAAAAAAAAAAAAAAAAAATTGCCGCAAGGCACTAAAGTGTCCGGGTTTGGCTTGAGGAAAAGGTGGAAACCCTAATTGTGAACCCCAGGAATCTCTGTGAACCCCTAGAATCTATATAAACCCCAGAAATCTATATAAACCCCAGAAATCTATATGAACCCCAGAAATCTATATAAACCCCAGAAATCTATATGAACCCCAGAAATCTATATAAACCCCAGAAATCTATATGAACCCCAGAAATCTATATAAACCCCAGAAATCTATATGAACCCCAGAAATATGTGAACCCCGGGAATCTATATGAACCCCAGGAAACTATGAACATCTGGGAATCTCTGTGAACCCCAGGAATCTTGGTGAACTATGGGAATATTTGTGAACCCCATGAATCTGTGAACCCTAGAAAACTCTATGAGCCCCAGGAATCTCTGTGAACTCCAGAAATCTATATAAACCCCAGGAAACTAGGTGAACATCCAAGAATCTCTATGAACCCCAGGAATATCTGTGAACATCCAGGAATCTCTATGAACCCCAGGAATATCTGTGAACATCCAGGAACCTCTATGAACCCCAGGAAACTCAGTGAACATCCAGGAATCTCTATGAACCCCAGGAAACTCAGTGAACATCCAGGAATCTCTATGAACTCCAGGAATCTCTATGAACCCCAGGAATCTCGGTGAATATCCAGGAATCTCTATGAACCCCAGAAATCTCTATGAACCCCAGGAATCTCGGTGAACATCCAGGAATCTCTATGAACCCCAGGAAACTCTGTGAACATCTAGGAATCTCTATGAACCCCAGGAATCTCTATGAACCCCAGGAATCTCTATGAACCCCAGGAATATCTGTGAACATCCAGGAATCTCTATGAACCCCAGGAAACTCAGTGAACAGCGAGGAATCTCTATGAACCCCAGGAAACTCGGTGAACATCCAGGAATCTCTATGAACCCCAGGAATCTCTATGAACCCCAGGAATCTCTATGAACCCCAGGAAACTCAGTGAACATCCAGGAATATCTATGAACCCCAGGAAACTCTGTGAACATCCAGGAATCTCTATGAACCCCAGGAATCTCTATGAACCCCAGGAATCTCTGTGAATATCCAGGAATCTCTATGAACCCCAGGAATCTCTATGAACCCCAGGAATCTCGGTGAACATCCAGGAATCTCTATGAACCCCAGGAAACTCTGTGAACATCTAGGAATCTCTATGAACCCCAGGAATCTCTATGAACCCCAGGAATCTCGGTGAACATCCAGGAATCTCTATGAACCCCAGGAAACTAGGTGAACATCTAGGAATCTCTATGAACCCCAGGAAACTCGAACATCCAGGAATCTCTATGAACCCCAGGAAACTCGAACATCCAGGAATCTATATAAACCCCAGGAATCTCTGTGAACCCCAGAAATCTATATAAACCCCAGAAATATGTGAACCCCGGGAATCTATATGAACCCCAGGAAACTAGGTGAACATCCAAGAATCTCTATGAACCCCAGGAATCTCTATGAACCCCAGGAATCTCTATGAACCCCAGGAAACTCAGTGAACATCCAGGAATCTCTATGAACCCCAGGAAACTCTGTGAACATCCAGGAATCTCTATGAACCCCAGGAATCTCTATGAACCCCAGGAATCTCGGTGAATATCCAGGAATCTCTATGAACCCCAGAAATCTCTATGAACCCCAGGAATCTCGGTGAACATCCAGGAATCTCTATGAACCCCAGGAAACTCTGTGAACATCTAGGAATCTCTATGAACCCCAGGAATCTCTATGAACCCCAGGAATCTCTATGAACCCCAGGAAACTCTGTGAACATCTAGGAATCTCTATGAACCCCAGAAATCTCTATGAACCCCAGGAATATCTGTGAACATCCAGGAATCTCTATGAACCCCAGGAAACTCAGTGAACAGCGAGGAATCTCTATGAACCCCAGGAAACTCGGTGAACATCCAGAAATCCCTATTAACCCCAGGAAACTCGGTGAACATCCAGGAATCTCTATGAACCCCAGGAAACTCGGTGAACATCCAGGAATCTCTATGAACCCCAGGAAACTCGGTGAACACCCAGGAATCTCTATGAACCCCAGGAAACTCTGTGAACATCCAGGAATCTCTATGAACCCCAGGAATCTCTATGAACCCCAGGAATCTCGGTGAATATCCAGGAATCTCTATGAACCCCAGAAATCTCTATGAACCCCAGGAATCTCGGTGAACATCCAGGAATCTCTATGAACCCCAGGAAACTCTGTGAACATCTAGGAATCTCTATGAACCCCAGGAATCTCTATGAACCCCAGGAATCTCTATGAACCCCAGGAAACTCTGTGAACATCTAGGAATCTCTATGAACCCCAGAAATCTCTATGAACCCCAGGAATATCTGTGAACATCCAGGAATCTCTATGAACCCCAGGAAACTCAGTGAACAGCGAGGAATCTCTATGAACCCCAGGAAACTCGGTGAACATCCAGAAATCCCTATTAACCCCAGGAAACTCGGTGAACATCCAGGAATCTCTATGAACCCCAGGAAACTCGGTGAACATCCAGGAATCTCTATGAACCCCAGGAAACTCGGTGAACACCCAGGAATCTCTATGAACCCCAGGAAACTCAGTGAACATCCAGGAATCTCTATGAACCCCAGGAAACTCGGTGAACACCCAGGAATCTCTATGAACCCCAGGAAACTCTGTGAACATCCAGGAATCTCTATGAACCCCAGGAAACTCGGTGAACATCCAGGAATCTCTATGAACCCCAGGAAACTCGGTGAACACCCAGGAATCTCTATGAACCCCAGGAAACTCAGTGAACAGCGAGGAATCTCTATGAACCCCAGGAAACTCGGTGAACATCCAGAAATCTCTATGAACCCCAGGAAACTCGGTGAACATCCAGGAATCTCTATGAACCCCAGGAAACTCGGTGAACACCCAGGAATCTCTATGAACCCCAGGAAACTCAGTGAACATCCAGGAATATCTATGAACCCCAGGAAACTCTGTGAACATCCAGGAATCTCTATGAACCCCAGGAATCTCTGTGAATATCCAGGAATCTCTATGAACCCCAGGAATCTCTATGAACCCCAGGAATCTCGGTGAACATCCAGGAATCTCTATGAACCCCAGGAATCTCTATGAACCCCAGGAAACTCTGTGAACATCTAGGAATCTCTATGAACCCCAGGAATCTCTATGAACCCCAGGAATCTCGGTGAACATCCAGGAATCTCTATGAACCCCAGGAATCTCGGTGAACATCCAGGAATTTCTATGAACCCCAGGAATCTCGGTGAACATCCAGGAATCTCTATGAACCCCAGGAAACTAGGTGAATATCTAGGAATCTCTATGAACCCCAGGAAACTCGAACATCCAGGAATCTCTATGAACCCCAGGAAACTCGGTGAACAACCAGGAATCTCTATGAACCCCAGGAAACTCGGTGAACAACCAGGAATCTCTATGAATCCCAGGAAACTTGGTGAACATCCAGGAATCTCTATGAACCCCAGGAAACTCGGTGAACATCCAGGAATCTCTATGAACCCCAGTAAACTCGGTGAACATCCAGGAATCTCTATGAACCCCAGGAAACTCTGTGAACATCTAGGAATCTCTATGAACCCCAGGAATCTCTATGAACCCCAGGAATCTCTATGAACCCCAGGAATATCTGTGAACATCCAGGAATCTCTATGAACCCCAGGAAACTCTGTGAACATCCAGGAATCTCTATGAACCCCAGGAATCTCGGTGAACATCCAGGAATCTCTATGAACCCCAGGAATCTCTATGAACCCCAGGAATCTCGGTGAACATCCAGGAATCTCTATGAACCCCAGGAAACTCGGTGAACATCCAGGAATCTCCTTGAACCCCAGGAAACTCTGTGAACATCCAGGAATCTCTATGAACCCCAGGAATCTCTATGAACCCCAGGAATCTCGGTGAACATCCAGGAATCTCTATGAACCCCAGGAATCTCGGTGAACATCCAGGAATCTCTATGAACCCCAGGAAACTAGGTGAACATCTAGGAATCTCTATGAACCCCAGGAAACTCGAACATCCAGGAATCTCTATGAACCCCAGGAATCTCTATGAACCCCAGGAATCTTGGTGAACATCCAGGAATCTCTATGAACCCTAGGAATCTCTATGAACCCCAGGAATCTCGGTGAACATCCAGGAATCTCTATGAACCCCAGGAAACTCGGTGAACACCCAGGAATCTCTATGAACCCCAGGAAACTTGGTGAACACCCAGGAATCTCTATGAACCCCAGGAAACTCGAACATCCAGGAATCTCTATGAACCTCAGGAAACTCTGTGAACATCCAGGAATCTCTATGAACCCCAGGAATCTCTATGAACCCCAGGAATCTCGGTGAACATCCAGGAATCTCTATGAACCCCAGGAATCGCTAAGAACCCCAGGAAACTAGGTGAACATCTAGGAATCTCTATGAACCCCAGGAAACTCGGTGATCACCCAGGAATCTCTATGAACCCCAGGAAACTTGGTGAACACCCAGGAATCTCTATGAACCCCAGGAAACTCGAACATCCAGGAATCTCTATGAACCCCAGGAAACTCGGTGAACATCCAGGATTCCCTATGAACCCCAGGAAACTTGGTGAACACCCAGGAATCTCTATGAACCCCAGGAAACTCGAACATCCAGGAATCTCTATGAACCCCAGGAAACTCGGTGAACACCCAGGAATCTCTATGAACCCCAGGAAACTCGGTGAACATCCAGGAATCTCTATGAACCCCAGGAAACTCGGTGAACATCCAGGAATCTCTATGAACCCCAGGAATCTCTATGAACCCCAGGAATCTCGGTGAACATCCAGGAATCTCTATGAACCCCAGGAATCTCTAAGAACCCCAGGAAACTAGGTGAACATCTAGGAATCTCTATGAACCCCAGGAAACTCGGTGAACATCCAGGATTCCCTATGAACCCCAGGAAACTTGGTGAACACCCAGGAATCTCTATGAACCCCAGGAAACTCGAACATCCAGGAATCTCTATGAACCTCAGGAAACTCGGTGAACATCCAGGAATCTCTATGAACCCCAGGAATCTCTATGAACCCCAGGAATCTCGGTGAACATCCAGGAATCTCTATGAACCCCAGGAATCGCTAAGAACCCCAGGAAACTAGGTGAACATCTAGGAATCTCTATGAACCCCAGGAAACTCGGTGATCACCCAGGAATCTCTATGAACCCCAGAAAACTTGGTGAACACCCAGGAATCTCTATGAACCCCAGGAAACTCGAACATCCAGGAATCTCTATGAACCCCAGGAAACTCGGTGAACATCCAGGATTCCCTATGAACCCCAGGAAACTTGGTGAACACCCAGGAATCTCTATGAACCCCAGGAAACTCGAACATCCAGGAATCTCTATGAACCCCAGGAAACTTGGTGAACAACCAGGAATCTCTATGAACCCTAGGAAACTCGAACATCCAGGAATCTCTATGAACCCCAGGAAACTCGGTGAACATCCAGGAATCTCTATGAACCCCAGGAATCTCTATGAACCCCAGGAATCTTGGTGAACATCCAGGAATCTCTATGAACCCCAGGAATCTCTATGAACCCCAGGAATCTCGGTGAACATCCAGGAATCTCTATGAACCCCAGGAAACTCGGTGAACATCCAGGATTCCCTATAAACCCCAGGAAACTCGGTGAACACCCAGGAATCTCTATGAACCCCAGGAAACTTGGTGAACACCCAGGAATCTCTATGAACCCCAGGAAACTCGAACATCCAGGAATCTCTATGAACCTCAGGAAACTCGGTGAACATCCAGGAATCTCTATGAACCCCAGGAATCTCTATGAACCCCAGGAATCTCGGTGAACATCCAGGAATCTCTATGAACCCCAGGAATCGCTAAGAACCCCAGGAAACTAGGTGAACATCTAGGAATCTCTATGAACCCCAGGAATCGCTAAGAACCCCAGGAAACTAGGTGAACATCTAGGAATCGCTAAGAACCCCAGGAAACTCGGTGAACATCCAGGATTCCCTATGAACCCCAGGAAACTCGGTGATCACCCAGGAATCTCTATGAACCCCAGGAAACTTGGTGAACACCCAGGAATCTCTATGAACCCCAGGAAACTCGAACATCCAGGAATCTCTATGAACCCCAGGAAACTCGGTGAACACCCAGGAATCTCTATGAACCCCAGGAAACTCGGTGAACATCCAGGAATCTCTATGAACCCCAGGAAACTCGGTGAACATCCAGGAATCTCTATGAACCCCAGGAATCTCTATGAACCCCAGGAATCTCGGTGAACATCCAGTAATCTCTATGAACCCCAGGAATCTCTAAGAACCCCAGGAAACTAGGTGAACATCTAGGAATCTCTATGAACCCCAGGAAACTCGGTGAACACCCAGGAATCTCTATGAACCCCAGGAAATTCGAACATCCAGGAATCTCTATGAACCCCAGGAAACTCGATGAACATCCAGGATTCCCTATGAACCCCAGGAAACTTGGTGAACACCCAGGAATCTCTATGAACCCCAGGAAACTCGAACATCCAGGAATCTCTATGAACCCCAGGAAACTCGGTGAACACCCAGGAATCTCTATGAACCCCAGGAATCTCTATGAACCCCAGGAAACTCGAACATCCAGGAATCTCTATGAACCCCAGGAAACTCGGTGAACATCCAGGAATCTCTATGAACCCCAGGAATCTCTATGAACCCCAGGAATCTCGGTGAACATCCAGGAATCTCTAAGAACCCCAGGAAACTAGATGAACATCTAGGAATCTCTATGAACCCCAGGAAACTAAAACATCCAGGATTCTCTAAGAACCCCAGGAAACTCTATGAACCCCAGGAAACTCGAACATCCAGGAATCTCTATGAACCCCAGGAAACTTGGTGAACACCCAGGAATCTCTATGAACCCTAGGAAACTCGAACATCCAGGAATCTCTATGAACCCCAGGAAACTCGGTGAACATCCAGGAATCTCTATGAACCCCAGGAATCTCTATGAACCCCAGGAATCTTGGTGAACATCCAGGAATCTCTATGAACCCCAGGAATCTCTATGAACCCCAGGAATCTCGGTGAACATCCAGGAATCTCTATGAACCCCATGAAACTCGGTGAACATCCAGGATTCCCTATAAACCCCAGGAAACTCGGTGAACACCCAGGAATCTCTATGAACCCCAGGAAACTTGGTGAACACCCAGGAATCTCTATGAACCCCAGGAAACTCGAACATCCAGGAATCTCTATGAACCTCAGGAAACTCGGTGAACATCCAGGAATCTCTATGAACCCCAGGAATCTCTATGAACCCCAGGAATCTCGGTGAACATCCAGGAATCTCTATGAACCCCAGGAATCGCTAAGAACCCCAGGAAACTAGGTGAACATCTAGGAATCTCTATGAACCCCAGGAAACTCGGTGAACATCCAGGATTCCCTATGAACCCCAGGAAACTCGGTGATCACCCAGGAATCTCTATGAACCCCAGGAAACTTGGTGAACACCCAGGAATCTCTATGAACCCCAGGAAACTCGAACATCCAGGAATCTCTATGAACCCCAGGAAACTCGGTGAACATCCAGGATTCCCTATGAACCCCAGGAAACTTGGTGAACACCCAGGAATCTCTATGAACCCCAGGAAACTCGAACATCCAGGAATCTCTATGAACCCCAGGAAACTCGGTGAACACCCAGGAATCTCTATGAACCCCAGGAAACTCGGTGAACATCCAGGAATCTCTATGAACCCCAGGAAACTCGGTGAACATCCAGGAATCTCTATGAACCCCAGGAATCTCTATGAACCCCAGGAATCTCGGTGAACATCCAGGAATCTCTATGAACCCCAGGAATCTCTAAGAACCCCAGGAAACTAGGTGAACATCTAGGAATCTCTATGAACCCCAGGAAACTCGGTGAACATCCAGGATTCCCTATGAACCCCAGGAAACTCGGTGAACACCCAGGAATCTCTATGAACCCCAGGAAACTCGAACATCCAGGAATCTCTATGAACCCCAGGAAACTCGATGAACATCCAGGATTCCCTATGAACCCCAGGAAACTTGGTGAACACCCAGGAATCTCTATGAACCCCAGGAAACTCGAACATCCAGGAATCTCTATGAACCCCAGGAAACTCGGTGAACACCCAGGAATCTCTATGAACCCCAGGAATCTCTATGAACCCCAGGAAACTCGAACATCCAGGAATCTCTATGAACCCCAGGAAACTCGGTGAACATCCAGGAATCTCTATGAACCTCAGGAATCTCTATGAACCCCAGGAATCTCGGTGAACATCCAGGAATATCTATGAACCCCAGGAATCTCTATGAACCCCAGGAATCTCTATGAACCCCAGGAATCTCGGTGAACATCCAGGAATCTCTAAGAACCCCAGGAAACTAGATGAACATCTAGGAATCTCTATGAACCCCAGGAAACTAAAACATCCAGGATTCTCTATGAACCCCAGGAAACTAAAACATCCAGGAATCTCTATGAACCTCAGGAATCTCGGTGAACATCCAGGAATCTCTATGAACCCCAGGAATCTCTATGAACCCCAGGAAACTCTATGAACCCCAGGAAACTCTATGAACCCCAGGATTCTCTATGAACCCATGGTCGCGGTTAACCTGAAGCTCATGTCTACTACAGCGACATGCAGAATTCGATTTTTTCAAACACACAATGTCGTGTTGTGAATTTAGTTCTACAAATACGGCACCGGTTGGTGGAATTAAACTGCTGTACTTCACTTTTCCACAAGATGGCGGCCATGCATCATCGGCAGGTGTGATGTTAAAGGAGCACTCCAACCACACAGGCTGCTTTCCCGGGGAGCCCACGTTTCTCTTAACCACTTTCTGTCGGCTGAATGTTTCATTTTTCCCCCCACACACGTGATATTCACACAGCCAATTCATCAAATGCAAATTTTCACTACAAGTTAAATTAAAATGAATTTTAATTTGGTAAAATATAAACAACGGGGCTGTGTGGAGCAGACAAACAAATATTTACATGTGTGTATCTATATACACACACATATATACCATATATACATATATTGTTTGTACACACACATATTTTTTAAACATTTTTCTTATTTTTTATCCACCATCTATTATTAGAATGTGTTCTATTTACATACCAGTATATGTACTGTTTAATTTTATTTTTATTTACAGTATATTATTATAATACATAATAATTACATATATATATGTGTGTGTATATGCCTATCAGTGTCTTCCTCCGATGTCCCCGAATTGACCTTGTGCTGGATACGGGAGGAGCGGGACGCACACAACATTAAGAAGTGTTTCCATCTGGAAGAGAAGGGGGATGAAGATCTGAGAAATCTCTTATTTTATTGGGTTCATTTCTCTCTCTTTCCTCCAGAAAAAAACCCATGAAAACAAGACATAGGGCCGCAAATAGCACTATGTGATCAAAACACATCGTTTTCTTTAAAATCAACCCGTGTCGACAATAGTTTGTTCCTCAGGGGGAGGAGAAGAGAATCCGTAGAACTAAAAAACACACGAAAATGATATAACAAACAGTGTTAGAATACAATGTCAATGGATATTGTGACACCTAGGAAGTCCTAATCTCCAGAGAAACCAGGTGGTCATACAGGTAAAAGCAGCCTAAGCCTAGCTCTACCCCGACGTGTTTCGCCCCACCTCACCCCACCTCACCCCAGGGCTTAGTCATGGAGGTGGATGTATTGCGACACCTACTTATATACACTATATTACCAAAAGTATTGGGACACCTGCCTTTACACGCACATGAACTTTAATGACATCCCAGTCTTAGTCCGTAGGGTTCAGTATTGTGTTGGCCCACCCTTTGCAGCTATAACAGCTTCAACTCTTCTGGGAAGGCCGTCCTCAAGGTTTAGGAGTGTGTCTATGGGAATGTTTGACCATTCTTCCAGAAGAGCATTTGTGAGGTCAGGCACTGATGTTGGACGAGAAGGCCTGGCTCACAGTCTCAACATTAATTCATCCCAAAGGTGTTCTATCGGGTTGAGGTCGGTCAAGTTCCTCCACCCCAAACTCGCTCATTCATGTCTTTATGGACCTTGCTTTGTGCACTGGTGCAAATCATTTGGTGGAGGAGGGATTATGGTGTGGGGGTTGTTTTTCAGGGGTTGGGCTTGGCCCCTTAGTTCCAGTGAAGGGAACTCTTAAGGCGTCAGCATACCAAGACATTTCTGACAATTTCATGCTCCCAACTTTGTGGGAACAGTTTGGGGACGGCCCCTTCCTGTTCCAACATGACAGCGCACCAGTGCACAAAGCAAGGTCCATAAAGACATGGACGAGCGAGTTTGGGGCGGAGGAACTTGACTGGACTGCACAGAGTCCTGACCTCAACCCCAAACAAAAACACCTTTGGGATGGATTAGTGTGGAGACTGCTGTATATAAAACATCCTAAAGAGTATCCAACAACTACGAGCCAGGCGTCCAACATCAGTGCCTGACCTCACAAATGAACTTCTGGAAGAATGGTCAAACATTCCCATAGACACACTCCTAAACCTTGAGGACGGCCTTCCCAGAAGAGTTGAAGCTGTTATAGCTGCAAAAGGGTGGGGCCAACTCAATATTGAACCCTACGGACTAAGACTGGGATGCCATTAAAATTCATGTGCCTGTAAAGGCAGGTGGTGTCCCACCTGCCTTATATAGTGTATATAATTAGGTGTCGTAATACATCCACCTCCAGGACTAAGCCCTGGGGTGAGGAGGGTTGAGGTGGGGTGAGGTGGGGTGAGGAGGGGTGAGTTGGGGTGAGGTGGGGCGAAACACGTCGGGTGGAGCTAGGCTTATGCAAGAGATACATTTTCTTTTCCCTGTAAAAGGCTATCATTAATTTTTTTTTTATTTCTAGATGTGTGGAAGGAGTGTCTAACCCAGGGTTCCTCAAGAAGTTGCTAGGGGTTCCTTGATCAATGAGTAATGTCTGCCTCTCAGGTAAGTTCTTACTGACACCGATCATATTTTTAGCTATCTGTAAGGAAGTAATTGCTCCCAATGAGCACAAGTGTAAGGAGCACTCTTCTCACTGGCCATCACACGAATGAAACATGAGTTGTAGATGTAGTCATTTTAGCAGAGACCAGAAAGTTATTTCAAGGGTTATTTCTGCGTCAAGGTTGAGTTGAGGTTGAGAAAGGCAGATTTACCCAATTATTCTTCCTGGTGGCCTTTTCTATCCATTATGCATTCTGTTCTGGAGGTTCTTTTATTTTAAATCTAATGGAGGGGGAAGAAAAGTAGACCATTTCTAATAAGCACATGATACTTTATACTAACCGATCTCTTCTCTAAAACCAAAGCGGAAAGAAACCCAATACACAAGTGATGGAAGACACTTACATCAAACATATCGGTAGATGGACCACTTTGTTGGGATCTTCTCATGTAGTCCTTGTTGGGCTGTACTCCAATTCAATGTATTCACTAGATGTATATGGAAGAAGGAGAAGACAGGGTTTGTATTATGCTCAAGATACACACACATACCTATACATACAGTGCCTTGAAAAAGTATTCATACCCCTTGAATTTTCCCACACTTTGTCATGTTACAGCCAAAAAACGTTAATGTATTTTATGTGATAGACCAACACAAAGTTGCACATAATTGTGAAGTGGAAGGAAAATGATAAATGATACAAATAAATATGTGAAAAGTGCGGGGGGCATTTGTATGGCGCCCCCCTGAGCCAATACTTTGTAGAACCCCCTTTCACTGCAATTACAGCTGCAAGTCTTTCTGTGGATGTCTCTACCAGCTTTGCACATCTAGAGAGGGACATTTCTGCCCATTCTTCTTTGCAGAATATCTCAAGCTCTGTCAGATTGGATGGAGAGCGTCTGTGAACAGCAATTTTCAAGTCTTGCGACAGATTCTCAATGTGATTTAGGTCTGGACTGTGACTGGGCCATTCTAACATATGAAAATACTTTGATGTAAACCATTCCATTGTAGCTCTGGCTTTATGTTTAGGGTCGTTGTCCTGCTGGAAGGTGAACCTCCGCCCCGGTCTCAAGTCTTTTGTAGACTCTAAAAGGTTTTCTTCTAAGATTGTTCTGTATTTGTCTCCATCCATCTTCCCATCAACTCTGACCAGCTTCCCTGTCCCTGCTGAAGAAAACCATCCCCACCACATGATGCTGCCACCACCATGTTTCACGGTGGGGATGGTGTGTTCAGGGTGATGTGCAGTGTTAGTTTTCCCCACACATAGCGTTTTGCTTTTAGGCCATAAAGTTGAATTTTGGTCTCCTCTGACCAGATCACCTTCTTCCACATGTTTGCTGTGTCCTCCACATGGCTTCTCACAAACTACAAACAGGACTTCTTATGACTTTCTTTCACCAATATCTTTCTTCTTGTCACTCTTCTATAAAGGGCAGATTTGTGAAGAACACGACTAATAGTTGTCCTGTGGACAGATTCTCCCACCTGAGCTGTGGATCTCTGCAGCTCCTCCAGAGTTACCATGGACCTCTTGGTTCTTCTCTGATGAATGTTCTCCTTGCCCGGCCGGTCAGTTTAGGTGGACGGCCATGTCTTGGTAGGTTTGCAGTTGTGCCATACTCTTTCCATTTTCCGATGATGGATTGAACAGAGCTCTGTGAGATGTTCAAAGCTTGGGAGATTTATTTTATAACCTAACTCTGCTTTATACTTCTCCACAACTTTAACCCTGACCTGTCTGGTGTGTTCCTTGGCCTTCATGATGCTGTTTGTTCACTGAGGTTCTCTAACAAACCTCTGAGGGCTTCACAGAACAGCTGTATTTATACTGAGATTAAATTACACACAGGTGGACTCTATTTACTAATCAGGTGACTTCTGAAGACAATTGGTTCCACTAGATTTTAGTTAAGGGTATCAGAGTAAAGGGGGCTGAATACAAATGCCCCCCCCCCCCCCCACACACACACACACTTTTCACATATTTATTTGTATCATTTATCATTTTCCTTCCACTTCACAATTATGTGACACTTTGTGTTGGTCCATCACATAAAATCCCAATAAAATACATTTACGTTTTTTGGTTGTAACATGACAAAATGTGGAACATTTCAAGGGGTATGAATACTTTTTCAAGGCACTGTACACACATAGAGGTTGATTTACTAAAGGCAGATAATAGTCTTTTGACTAAAATGCCATTTTAGTTTTAGTCATCTGAATTGTTTTGGGGTTGTTGTCATATTTTAGTCAACTAAAATCTAATGGGTTTAGTTTAATTGTAATGCATTATTTAAGCATTTCTCTAGAATTGCCAAACTCTTCAGGATCTTCTCGCCTCTGGAGGCACCTATTGGACTGGGAACTTGATTACTAAACAAACAATCCCCCAAGAGACTGAACCTATGGACATATCCGGCTTCGGGATTTGTGAGTAGAGGCCTTACCTACGGTGCAAACTATTTCCTGGTCCTCAGCTGTGAAGCTACAGACTGCTTCAGTCCACTTAACTACTCCGCTTATTCTTCAAACTATCTCGTGGTCCTCAGCCGTAAGATTTTAGACCGTTTCAGTCTGCTAAATGGCTTCATAGTCCCCAGCTGAGAGTGACTGGATTAGGTCTCGTTTACACTTACTTCAAAATGTGACATTGAAAGCTTTGTTAAAGCACTCTGAATGCCAATCAAAAGCTAATTTCAATAAATAAAACGGTCACCTTACAGTCCTGGTCAGAAGTTGCATTCGCTTCGCTTCAAAAATTATCCCCCATGTCGCTTTCTTGGTGATTCAGAGTGTCTCCAAATCCTCCATAGAAGTCTATGACAACCAGTGGCGTCGCTAGGGGGTGGCTTTTGGGGCTATAGCCCCGAATCTGGGGTCCATAGCCCAGAGTCTCTGCAGGAGTCCCCAAGGGGAGGGGAGGTTCTCTGGGGACCCTGATGTAAGTGGGGGGCTCTCTGGGGACCCTGATGCAAGGGGGAGGCTCTCCAGGGACCCTGATGCAAGGGGGGTTCTCTGGGAACCCTAATGTAAATGGGGGGCTCTCTGGGGAACTTGATGCAAGGGGGAGGCTCTCTGGGGACTCTGATGTAAGGAGGAGGCTCTCTGGGGACCCTGATGTAAGGGGGCCTCTCTGGGGACCCTGTTGCAAGGGGGAGGCTCTCTGGGGACCCTGATGTAAGGGGGGCTCTCTGGGGACCCTGTTGCAAGGGGGAGGCTCTCTGGGGACCCTGATGTAAGGGGGAGGCTCTCTGGGGACCCTGATGTAAGGGGGGCTCTCTGGGGACCCTGTTGCAAGGGGGGGCTCTCTGGGGACCCTGTTGCAAGGGGGGGCTCTCTGGGGATCCTGATGTAAGGGGGGGCTCTCTGGGGACCCTGATGTAAGGGGGGGCTCTCTGGGGACCCTGATGTAAGGGGGGCTCTCTGGGGACCCTGTTGCAAGGGGGGGCTCTCTGGGGACCCTGTTGCAAGGGGGGGGGCTCTCTGGGGATCCTGATGTAAGGGGGAGGCTCTCTGGGGACCCTGATGTAAGGGGGGCTCTCTGGGGACCCTGTTGCAAGGGGGGGGCTCTCTGGGGATCCTGATGTAAGGGGGAGGCTCTCTGGGGACCCTGATGTAAGGGGGGCTCTCTGGGGACCCTGATGTAAGGGGGGGCTCTCTGGGGACCCTGATGTAAGGGGGGGCTCTCTGGGGACCCTGATGTAAGGGGGGGCTTTCTGGGGATATATACATACACACGTATATTACTGTATATACATGTGTATGCCCACCCAAGTGTATGACTTGCTTTATTACACTGCTATGAGCTCTAGCCCCAGATCTTTTGTAGACCTAGCAACGCCCCCCGATGACAACTCTAACAGCACCTGCAGGTTCTGAGAGGCTTTTATTCAGCTTTAGCTTTGCTTCATTTTGGATGTATTACAGATATGAGATATCCCAGGATGCACTGGGAAACCAACAAGCAAACCAGAAAGATATCAATAGCAGTCACATCCAGTTCTTGTGTATATATTCTGGGAGTGCCTGGTTCAGATGTCACATCTGGTGTGCAGCGTGGAGGACCAGAGCAGGAGAAACTAGAAGATGTCACATGTGGGGCGCAGCATTGGAGCAACAAAACAGGAGATGAGCGGGGACCAGAGAGAGAGGAGGATCAAAAAAACAGGTGATCAGCAGAGCTGGGGGTTACTACTGAGTTGGGCATCAGCAGAGCTGGTAGTTACTACTGGGGGATCAGCAGAGCTGGGGGTTACTACTGAGTGGGGGGGGGGATCAGCAGAGCTGGGAGTTACTACTGAGTTGGGCATCAGCAGAGCTGGGGGTTACTACTGAGTGGGGGGGGGATCAGCAGAGCTGGGAGTTACTACTGAGTTGGGCATCAGCAGAGCTGGGGGTTACTACTGAGTGGGGGGGGGATCAGCAGAGCTGGGAGTTACTACTGAGTGGGGCATCAGCAGAGCTGGTAGTTACTACTGGGAGATCAGCAGAGCTGGGGGTTACCACTGAGTGGGGAGATCAGCAGAGCTGGGGGTTACTACTGAGTTGGGCATCAGCAGAGCTGGGGGTTACTACTGAGTTGGGCATCAGCAGAGCTGGGGGTTACTACTAAGTTGGGCATCAGCAGAGCTGGGGGTTACTACTGAGTTGGGCATCAGCAGAGCTGGGGGTTACTACTGAGTTGGGCATCAGCAGAGCTGGGGGTTACTACTGAGTTGGGCATCAGCAGAGCTGGTAGTTACTACTGGTGGATCAGCAGAGCTGGGGGCTACTACTGAGTGGGGGATCAGCAGAGTTGTGGGTTACTACTGAGTGGGAGATCAGCAGAGCTGAGGGTTACTACTGAGATGGGCATTAGCAGAACTGAGGATTACTACTGAGTTGGGGATAAGCAGAGTTGGGGGTTACTACTGAGTTGGACATCAGCAGAACTGGGGGTTACTGCTGAATGGGGGGGGGGGGTCAGCAGAGCTGGGGGCTCTACTACTGAGTAATAAGCTCCAGATCTGTTGAATGGGGATGCTAATGAGCTGGGGTTCTACTGGGCCCCTTTTAAACAAATAGATATTCAACATGCACAGGGCATTTGCCAAGCTTCATTAAAACTCAAGAAAGCACCACCAAAGCACCACAGAAGCATCACCGATGCATTACTGAAGCATCAAAACACATCAGAAAAGCACATTGAAGCAGTAGGAGCTTTAATGTGAGTTAAAGTCAAAGCAAGCATAAATGAGACCTTACTGTGCTGCTACTAAGAGAAGAGTGTCCTTGGATCTTTGTGCTTTGATGTTTTGGAGGATCCACAGGCCCCATTGTCCCCTAAAGTTTTACAAACAATAAATCATGAAAAGACATCCCCTAGACTGTTTAATATGTCGGAGTGAATGGACTGCTGCCTGGGTGACCGGTGGCCTTCCCACTGTTTTGGGAATGAACCCGTTAATTATGGGGGGTAGTGCTACAAAGAGATTTGGACTTCCTCTATTCATGGGAGATTCTGTCAGTGCTTCCTGGAAGTGCTCGGTGCCTTCATAAGACTCCAGATCTGAGGGATTAGCCTTGGCCATGATGGCCCTCAGCAATGTCTGCATGTGTGTGTTATAATGAAGGCCTCTTGATCCCTTTAGGGAAAGAGAGCCTTGACTGATGGGGGCATGGCCAGGAGCTGAAGTGGTCACAGGGGATTGGTTGAATGTCACAAGGTGATGGGACGGGTCTGAGGTTGTGCCCCATGGAATTATGGCTTTTTTTTTTGGAGACCTTGTGGTTGGAAGAGCTGCCCACCCTCCTTCCCTCTTTTGGATGGTACGTCACAGCTTTAGCAGCATTTTTTTTTTAGCTTCCCACTATTTAAAGTAGATGTAATGGGCTATTCCCTTGATTGAAGTCGGAATTAGTCTGTCTGTCTGGCACTTATGGTAAGGACAGGCCACCTTTGGAATTTTGTCTAGTTTAGGGGTCTTCAAACTATGGCCCTCCAGTTGTTCAGGAACTACAATTCATCATGCCTAGTCATGTCTGTGAATGTCAGAGTTTTACAATGCCTCATGGGACATGTAGAGGGCCATAGTTTGGAGATCCCTAGTTTGGAGAGCCTTGCCCTTTTCCAACCTAATGGTTGTAAGTGTGGTTTCTTTATGGGGGGGGGGGGGGGGCGCAAGGGGTTTGTTACTATGTTAACAGTTGTTTTTTTCCTAGGCCTATGCATATGAGCAGTCAAGCCAGACAACATCTGTCTCTATCACATAATCCTCCTTCATTACCGGTGGCTGACAAAAATGGAAAGAACATGGTTGGTTCTCACTTGATCGTGCCCCAGATATTGAGTAAAGAGTCATTCCAGTTACAACCCGGTAGACGAAGGGATTCTAACAACTGATGAATGTCTGGGATAGTCATCTCCTCTTCCACATAAAACATCACATCCAGTTTGGTCTCAGGCTGACTCCTGATAAGCCCATGAAGTTCATTACAGGTTGCTTGGGTTAAGCCGCAGGTGAACCTTTTCAGAAAGAGAGAACATGTGTTACTTTCCCTCCATGATATCCGGACCCATCTCTAGCCACCGATATCTTCATTTCAACAAAGAAAATTTTACACCTTGGCTCCTGCCGGGGGCAGCTCAAATGTCGGAGTCCCTCACACAGGTCTTACTCCAGAGCCCTGATCATTAACCACTTCCCACCAAACCTATTGTCAAAATGACAGCTGGGACATTCAACATTTTGGGTGGATGTCATATGATGTTCTCCCGGGAACGGGCCTCGCGTGCACCCCATGGGCAGCACAATCTGTCACCCAGATTGTGTCAACTGTGCCCACTGGCCATCTCCCAGCACAATCCCCACCCCAGCGAAAAAAAATCCCCCTCCTTAACACAAATGCTCTACCCTTCAAATTTCCCCTCCGAGCACAAATCTTCTCCTCCAACTCCAAATTCCCCCGTCCTAGCACAAATTTCCCTCCCCCAATTAAGCACAACCGCCCCCCCCCCCCCCAAATTTCCCCTTCTAACACAAATGCCCCCCAATCATCTCTACTAGCACAAACTAATCCCCCCCCACCATTTTAACTTTCCTAGCACAAACCCCCAAATCCTCTTCCCCCATCCCCCCCCTAAAATCCCAACTCCTAGCACACCTCCCCAAATTTCCCCTCCTAGAACAATTTGTGCCTCCTGCCGATCCCCCCCAAATCACCCCTCCCAACTCCCCTCCCCTCGATCTCTTTGTGGTGCTCCCCCAACCTCACATGATATCACAGTGCCCATTGCAGCCGCCCCTCCTGCCCACCTCTGCTGCCGGTACCATGTGATCGCTGTGACCAATCACAGCAGATCACATGGCAATTCTACGCAATGCATGGCTTCCTTTCATGCCATTCATTGGATACAATTGTGTTGCTAGCTGCGATTGGTCACAGCGATCACATGGTACCGGCAGCAGGGGTGGGCACCAGGACAATGCAGACGCCCACAAAATGACCCAGTTTTGGAAAGCAAACACCCCCAACGTACAATCTATGAGGCACAATGAGTCTTTTGGACATGACATTTTTTTTCACAAGTTTTTGGAAAATATGGAAAGAAAATGGAAACAATTTTTTTTTTTTTTTTTACACAAAATTGTCACTTTATAAGATATTTCCAACACGTCATGTACATTGCAAAAATGATACCCCAAAATACGTTCTGCTACTCCTGAGTATGGAGGTACCACATTTTTCACAGCCTGGCCACATAGAGAGGCCCAACATGCAGGGAGTACCTTCAGTTGTTCAGGGGGCATAAATTACACACCTCATTTCCTGACTACCTAACCCACTTTTGTAAGGCACTGTAGGGAACTGATGGGCACTGATTTGGCACAGATAAGCACTGATGTGGCATGGATGAGCACTGATGTGGCATGGATGAGCACTGATGTTGCACGGATGAGCACTGATGTGGCATGGATGAGCACTGATGTGGCACGGATGTGGCATGGATGAGCACTGATGTGGCACGGATGAGCATTGATGTGGCACCGATGTGGCATGAATGAGCACTGATGTGGCACGGATGTAGCATGGATGGGCACGGATGAGGCATGAATGTGGCATGGATGGACACAGGTGAGTTATGGATGTGGCATGGATGGGCACAGATGGGGCATGGATGAGCACTGATGTGACACTGATGTGGCATGGATGTGGCATGGATGGGGCATGGATGGGGCATGCATGGGGCACAGATGAGGCATGGATGAGCACGGATGGGGCATGGATCGGCACGGATGGGGCATGGATGAGCACAGGTGAGTTATGGATGTGGCACAGATGAGCATTAATGTGGCATGGATGGGGCATGGATGAGCCTGGATGGGCACAGGTGAGTTATGGATGAGCACTGATGTGGCATGGATGTGACATGGATAGGCACAGGTGAGTTATGGATGTGGCATTGATGGGCACAGATGAAGCATGGATGAGCACGGATGTGGCATGGATGTGACATGGATGGGCACAGGCGAGTTATGGATGTGGCATTGATGGGCACAGATGAAGCATGGATGAGCACGGATGTGGCATGGATGTGACATGGATGGGCACAGGTGAGTTATGGATGTGGCATTGATGGGCACAGATGAAGCATGGATGAGCATGGATGGGGCATGGATGAGCCATGCATGGGCGCAGGTGAGTTATGGATGTGGCACAGATGAGCACTGATGTGGCATGGATGAGCACTGATGTGGCACGGATGGGCATTGATGGGCACAGATGAAGCATGGATGAGCATGGATGGGGCATGGATGAGCCATGGATGGGTGCAGGTGAGTTATGGATGTGGCACAGATGAGCACAGATGAGGCATGGATGAGCACTGATGTGACACTGATGTGATACGGATGAGCATGGATGTGACATGGATGAGCACTGATGTGGCATGGATGTGGCATGGATGGGGCACAGATGAGGCATGGATGAGCACGGATGGGGCATGGATCGGCACGGATGGGGCATGGATGAGCACAGGTGAGTTATGGATGTGGCACAGATGAGCATTAATGTGGCATGGATGGGGCATAGATGAGCCTGGATGGGCACAGGTGAGTTATGGATGAGCACTGATGTGGCATGGATGGGCACAGGTGAGTTATGGATGTGGCATTGATGGGCACAGATGAAGCATGGATGAGCCCGGATGGGGCATGGATGAGCCATGGATGGGCGCAGGTGAGGTATGGATGTGGCATTGATGGGCACAGATGAAGCACAGATGAGCACTGATGTGGCATGGATGAGCACTGATGTGGCACGGATGAGCATTGATGGGCACAGATGAAGCATGGATGAGCACGGATGGGGCATGGATGTGACATGGATGGGCGCAGGTGAGTTATGGATGTGGCACAGATGAGCACTGATGTGTTATGGATGTGGCACAGATGAGCACTGATGTGGCATGGATGAGCACTGATGGGCACAGATGAAGCATGGATGAGCATGGATGTGACATGGATGGGCACAGGTGTGTTATGGATGTGGCACAGATGAGCATTAATGTGGCATGAATGGGCACAGATGAGGCATGGATGGGGCATGGATGAGCACAGATGGGGCATGGATCAGCACTTTGAAGTTGTCCAAAATGTCTTGGTATGCTGACGCCTTAAGAGTTCCCTTCACTGGAACTAAGGGGCCAAGCCCAACCCCTGAAAAACATCCCCCACACCATAATCCCCAATCCACCAAATGATTTGGACCAGTGCACAAAACAAGGTCCATAAAAGAGTTTGGGGTGGAGGAACTTGACTGCGCAGAGTCCTGACCTCAACCCGATAGAACACCTTTGCGCTGAATTAGAGCGCAGACTGCGAGCCAGGCCTTCTTATCCAACATCAGTGCTTGACCTCACAAATGCTCTTCTGGAAGAATGGTCAAACATTCCCATAGACACCCTCCTAAACCTTGTGGACGGCCTTCCCAGAAGAGTTGAAGCTGTTATAGCTGCAAAGGGCGGAGCCAACTCAATATTGAACCCTCCGGACTAAGACTGGGAGGTCATTAAAGGTCATGTGTGTGTAAAGGCAGGCGTCCCAATACTTTTGGTAATATAGAGTATATAATGTTTGGGGGGGTTCCAAGTTATTTTCTAGCAAAAAACATTCTGATTTAAAAAACAGGGGTAAACAGAAAAGTCGGGATCGGCAATAAATTCTCACCGGAGTTTCTGCAGGGAAGAGCGGGGATGTCGGAGTCCCTCACACAGAAGGGTCACATCGGAGTCCTGCAGACGGGGTGAAAGTAGGAGGAGTTTCTTCAGAGACCCGGGTGTAAGAATCAGAGAGCGGAGCCCCTCACACGACAACGAGGATTTCTCATAACAGGTGAACCTGGAGAGAGACAGCAAAACCAAATAAGAGCCCATCCCTTTATATTCCAACTCCATCACCCCGGACTTCATCCATAACAATACAATTACTACAAGAAAGTAGAAGAAGAATCAAATCATTAGTAAGAAATGATGACTCCTATTTCCATATAAAGCGGAACTTCGCCCGAAAGAGGAATATCCTCTTGTTTGCATCCTCTAAAACATGGCCGCACTTGGCACTTTCTTTTTGGGGGGGGGGGGACTCGGTTTTGACAGGTACCCACTCCCACTTCTAGTGCTGGAACTTCTCCCCCCCTCCCCCTCCCTCCTTTCTAGGGTTGCAACCTGTCCGGACAGTCCAGGTTTTGAATCACGTGTCCGGGTTTCAGTCCGCCTAAAAAACTACGGACACATTATTCAGACAGGAAATGTGGCTGAACAGCGCCTGACGGGAGGGTGAGGGCGGGGCCTGACGGGAGGGTGAGGATTGCGCCTGACGGGAGGGTGAGGACAGTGCCTGACGGGAGGGTGAGGACGGGGCATGACGGGAGGGTGAGGACAGTGCCTGACGGGAGGGTGAGGACAGCGCCTGACGGGAGGGTGAGGACGGGGCATGACGGGAGGGTGAGGACAGTGCCTGACGGGAGGGTGAGGGCGGGGCCTGACGGGAGGGTGAGGACAGTGCCTGACGGGAGGGTGAGGGCGGGGCCTGACGGGAGGGTGAGGACAGTGCCTGACGGGAGGGTGAGGACAGCGCCTGACGGGAGGGTGAGGACGGGGCATGACGGGAGGGTGAGGACGGGGCATGACGGGAGGGTGAGGACAGTGCCTGACGGGAGGGTGAGGACAGCACCTGACGGGAGGGTGAGGACGGGGCATGACGGGAGGGTGAGGACGGGGCATGACGGGAGGGTGAGGACAGGGCATGACGGGAGGGTGAGGACGGGGCATGATGGGAGGGTGAGGACGGGGCATGATGGGAGGGTGAGGACGGGGCCTGACGGGAGGGTGAAGACAGCACCTGACGGGAGGGTGAGGACAGCGCCTGATGGGAGGGTGAGGACGGGGCCTGACGGGGGGGTGAGGACAGCGCCTGACGGGATGGTGAGGACGGGGCCTGACGGGAGGGTGAGGACGGGGCCTGACGGGAGGGTGAGGACAGCGCCTGATGGGAGGGTGAGGACAGCGCCTGATGGGAGGGTGAGGACGGGGCCTGACGGGAGGGTGAGGACGGGGCCTGACGGGAGGGTGAGGACGGGACCTGACGGAAGGGTGAGGACGGGGCCTGACGGGAGCGTGAAGACGGGGCCTGACGGGAGCGTGAAGACGGGGCCTGTAAGGAGGGTGAGGACGGGGCCTGACAGGAGGGTGAGGACACCTGACGGGAGGGTGAGGACACCTGACGGGAGGGTGAGGACGGGGCCTGACTGGAGGGTGAGGACGGGGCCTGACGGGAGGGTGAGGACGGGGCCTGAAGGGAGGGTGAGGACGGGGTCTGATGGGAGGGTGAGGATGGGGCCTGACGGGAGGGTGAGGACGGGGCCTGACAGGAGGGTGAGGACACCTGACGGGAGGGTGAAGACGGGGCCTGACGGGAGGGTGAGGACGGGGCCTGACGAGAGGGTGAGGACGGGGCCTGAAGGGAGGGTGAGGACGGGGTCTGACGGGAGGGTGAGGACACCTGATGGGAGGGTGAGGACGGGGCCTGACGGGAGGGTGAGGACGGGGCCTGACGAGAGGGTGAGGACGGGGCCTGAAGGGAGGGTGAGGACGGGGTCTGACGGGAGGGTGAGGACGGGGCCTGACGGGAGGGTGAAGACGGGGCCTGACAGGAGGGTGAAGACGGGGCCTGATGGGAGGGTGAGGACGGGGCCTGACGGGAGGGTGAGGACACCTGACGGGAGGGTGAGGACACCTGACGGGAGGGTGAGGACACCTGATGGGAGGGTGAGGACGGGGCCTGACGGGAGGGTGAGGACGGGGCCTGACGGGAGGGTGAGGACGGGGCCTGAAGGGAGGGTGAGGACAGGGTCTGACGGGAGGGTGAGGACGGGGCCTGACGGGAGGGTGAAGACGGGGCCTGACAGGAGGGTGAAGACGGGGCCTGACCGGAGGGTGAGGACGGGGCCTGACGGGAGGGTGAGGACGGGGCCTGAAGGGAGGGTGAGGACGGGGTCTGACGGGAGGGTGAGGACGGGGCCTGACGGGAGGGTGAGGACGGGACCTGACGGAAGGGTGAGGACGGGGCCTGACGGGAGGGTGAGGACGGGGCCTGACGGGAGCGTGAAGACGGGGCCTGACGGGAGCGTGAAGACGGGGCCTGTAAGGAGGGTGAGGACGGGGCCTGACAGGAGGGTGAGGACACCTGACGGGAGGGTGAGGACACCTGACGGGAGGATGAGGACGGGGCCTGACTGGAGGGTGAGGACGGGGCCTGACGGGAGGGTGAGGACGGGGCCTGAAGGGAGGGTGAGGACGGGGTCTGATGGGAGGGTGAGGATGGGGCCTGACGGGAGGGTGAGGACGGGGCCTGACAGGAGGGTGAGGACACCTGACGGGAGGGTGAAGACGGGGCCTGACGGGAGGGTGAGGACGGGGCCTGACGAGAGGGTGAGGACGGGGCCTGAAGGGAGGGTGAGGACGGGGTCTGACGGGAGGGTGAGGACGGGGCCTGACGAGAGGGTGAGGACGGGGCCTGAAGGGAGGGTGAGGACGGGGTCTGACGGGAGGGTGAGGACGGGGCCTGACGGGAGGGTGAAGACGGGGCCTGACAGGAGGGTGAAGACGGGGCCTGACGGGAGGGTGAGGACGGGGCCTGACGGGAGGGTGAGGACACCTGACGGGAGGATGAGGACACCTGACGGGAGGATGAGGACACCTGACGGGAGGGTGAGGACACCTGATGGGAGGGTGAGGACGGGGCCTGACGGGAGGGTGAGGACGGGGCCTGAAGGGAGGGTGAGGACGGGGCCTGACGGGAGGGTGAGGACGGGGCCTGACGGGAGGGTGAAGACAGGGCCTGACAGGAGGGTGAAGACGGGGCCTGACGGGAGGGTGAGGACGGGGCCTGACGGGAGGGTGAAGACAGGGCCTGACAGGAGGGTGAAGACGGGGCCTGACGGGAGGGTGAGGACGGGGCCTGACGGGAGGGTGAGGACACCTGACGGGAGGGTGAGGACACCTGATGGGAGGGTGAGGACGGGGCCTGACGGGAGGGTGAGGACGGGGTGGGATCCCAGGACATGTAAGTGTGTTTATATTAAAAGTCAGCAGCTACAGTCATTTGTAAAGTATTTGTGGCTGCTGACTTTGAATTTTTTTTTTGGGGGGGGGGGCCCTGGGGCGCCTTTTTAACCACCTCCAGTCCGGGCTTTTTCTGGCACTTTTTGTTAACATCAATCAGTATTTTTCTTTTTTTGTTATGAAAAATGACTTACATCAAAGTAGTGCAGGAACCTTTATGTGTCAAAAGTCGCATGTTAGGGTTAAAGGTTAGGGATACAAGCACCTTCATACATTTTATATACACACACTCACACTATTGTCAAAAGTATTGGGACGCCTGCCTTTACACACACATGAACTTTAATGGCACCCCAGTCTTAGTCCGTAGGGTTCAATATGGAGTTGGCTCCGCCCTTTGCAGCTATAACAGCTTCAACTCTTCTGAGAAGGCCGTCCACAAGGTTTAGGAGTGTGTCTATGGGAATGTCTGACCATTCTTCTAGAAGCGCATTCGTGAGGTCAGGCGCGGATGTTGGAGAAAAAGGCCTGGATCGCTGTCTCTGCTCTAATTCATCCCAAAAGGTGTTCTATCAGGTTGAGGTCAGGACTCTGTGCAGACCAGTCAAGTTCCTCCACCCCAAACTCGCTCATCCATGTCTTTATGGACCTTGCTTTGTGCACTGGTCCAAATCATTTGGTGGAGGGGCGGATTATGGTGTGGGGTTGTTTTTCAGGGGTTGGGCTTGGCCCTTTAGTTCCAGTGAAAGGAAGTCTTAAGGCGTCAGCATACCAAGACATTTTGAACAATTTCATGCTTCCAACTTTGTGGGAACAGTTTGGGGACGGCCCCTTCCTGTTCCAACATGACTGCCCACCAGTGCACAAAGCAAGGTCCATAAAGACATGGATGAGCGAGTTTGGGACGGAGGAACTTGACTGGCCTGCACAGAGTCCTGACGTCAACCCAATAGAACACCTTTGGGATGAATTAGAGCCTGCGAGCCAGGCCTTCTCATCCAACATCAGTGCCTGACCTCACAACTGTTCTTCTGGAAGAACGGTCAAACATTCCCACAGACACACTCCTAAAGCTTTTGAATGGCCTTCCCAGTTGAAGGTTTTATAGCTGCAAAGGGTGGGCCAACTCAATATTGAACCCTACGGACTAAGACTGGGATGCCATTAAAGTTCATGTGTGTGTAAAGGCAAAAAGCAATCAGGGTCTACTCTGGAGGTGAGCACATACAGTTCACGGAAGGTGTGTGCATGAGTATCACTGGTGATCAGTTATAGAAGATATTGGTGCACAGAGATATTGGGACACGTGGAAAATTTGGTGGAAGACCTTGCCATTTTTGATGTTATGTTTTGGACTTTAATATTAATTTTATAGCCAAGGTTTGTGGGTTGCGCGACATCTTTTGCTGCATTACAATTTTCATTTACCTTTTGAATGGAATTAGCGGAAATCCAGGCCATCCGAGTACGAAAGCCTAAAGCAGGTCTCCCAGTATTGCTATGAAGGCCTTGGGCTTAAGTTAGTTCATTGATTTTAATTAACAGGAAATACTTACTCAAGCACTGAGCACTTTCGCAGGAATGGAGATAACATCTGGAGGTCCTCCAGTCCCATCTTCCAGCACTTAAATGACATTCTGTAAATCTCTTCCCTGGTTTTCAAGCAGTAGGCCAGCTGCCGAATGCAGTTCACTCTTCCCAACAGCCGAAATGTCAAACTTCTGGTGCGAGACATCAGCGTCCTAACAAAGTCTTCATCCTGCATCTCGTACAAGCAGCAGATGAGCTCATTATAGAAGCATAGGTCATCAGGGGCAAGCCAGCTCATCATGGCGGACGTAGCTCTGAACGAAATGTCACATCCTGTGATTTTGGACAGTTCCTTCCCCTGGTTCTTGTCTGTGAGTCCATACAGAAACTGGACCATTAATGGTAGATGGGGTTTATTAATGCACATTTCAGTCATAGATTTCCCAAAATGCTCATCAGGATGGGAAAGAACCGTGTTGGCTATAGGGTTCCCATTGGACGGTTCCTCTTCCAGCACATAATGCAAAGCGGCAAAGAACTCCTGGATGGTCAGATGGATGAAGCTGTAGCAGGTGCTCATTTCAATGTCCTGGTGAATAATGCTCTCGTTCAGAAATACTGACTCCATCTCTGTCATGGAGAGCCCATGTCTTCTCAGATCTGACTCCTCAAAGAGAATTTTCTTATTGAAAACCCCTTCATTGGCTAAAGCGCACACCTTACTTAGACACGTCGCCACCGGCTGCTTTCTGCTGTGATATTTTGTTAAACCCTTCAGGTAGAGGATGTAGATGGAGGTGGTTGTTCTACATTGGATTAGGTCAAAGTCCTTCTTTATTTCTTGTTCCATCACAGTACACACAATCCAGCATGTGATTGGGATGGCACACATGGTAAATACAATATCATTCTCTTTAATTATTCCAAGAACCTTCTCTGCAACATCTTTATCTTTAAAGAATTTGTAGACATATTTTTCCCGCTCCTTCCCCGTGAATCCTAAAGCTTCTACATAGCGTGGATCTTCAATAAGGTCATCCAATTTCTCCAACGCAAATAATCTGGTGGTGATGATCATAGATGCTTCACACAGGACTTGTTTTTTCAGTAAACTCCTCAGAATGACGTTTAGGTGAGTTTCCTGAAAAGGGTCTTCACAAACCTCAGACTGATCCTCCAATGACCACCTGAGCTCATCCAGACCATCAATGATGAAGAGCAAGTTTTCAGAATCACTCAAGATTACCTTCACGACTTCCTCTTCATACGGCAGTCTACAGATTCTGGATAAAAGCCTAGCTAGGCTTATGCAGCCAGTAAGGTTGTTGAGTTCTCTACAGCTCAGATAAAACAGCAAAGAGAACCTGTCTTGGTAGAGATTCCCAGAGGCCCAGTCCAGCATGATCTTCTGGCAGGTCATCGTTTTTCCGATCCCGGCAGGCCCTTCTAGAACCACAATCTTGGGAGTAAAGCCATCTTCATTGGGATTAAACAGATCCCGAGCTGTCGTTGGGGAGTGCTCTCCAGAAGATCTGTCATTCAGTAGCTGAAGATGTCTTCTACTCAAATAATGTAATTCACGTTCTCTCCTTTGTTCATGTTGATTGTCTTTTATCAGTAGGATTTGTGTGTATATTTTGTCTAGACTAACGTACTCCCCTCTACAAGAGTTATACGCTTTGAAACGTTGGTATCTCTGTCTTGTAGACATCATGTATTTCATTCTTGAGTCTAAGGTTAGAAATATAAAACAGTTTGGAAAAAAAGTATATAAAAACATACAGATTCTAAAAGTTGATAGGTGTGGAGGGCAACATTGCTGCCTGACCTCCTTGTCAGGCCCAATACTGAGAGATCATCAACCCCAAAAAATGTAATCCAAAGAGTAGACAAAAGCCAATGGGCGTTCTAGGATGACTAGACAGTGTCCCATGAAATATCACAATTTGATTATTTTAAAAAAATAAATAAATAATGTTTTATTAATACAAAATTGCTTTAAAAATTGGACATAATGTCCCAATATTTATGCATAAAATCACAATGGCATTGGTCAGAAGTAAGAATGTCAATGCGTTTCACAGTCACTGGCGCTTCTTCAAGACTTCCAATTTAAGTTGCACAAACTTAACCCCATAGCTGCTGGGGAGAGAGCCAAGCAGGTGGCTAACAATTAACCCCTTAATTTCCAGATACCTCTGCCATGTACAACTTAAAGCACCCACTGATAACCTTACGAGGTACAAGAAAGAGGATGGGGTGATTGTCAGTGGGGATGGGGCAGTAGTTAGGGTGTCGGGGGGTCTGTCAGCGGGGGGGAGGGAGCTTGTCAGATAGTAATGCAGAGCACATGCAGAGGTAAAGCTGAAATGCCCAGAAGGGTAGCAGCCCTTCAGGCTGAAAACCTCTCCTCTTGGATAAGAACCAAGCTGCCCCAGGCCTCAGAAGATTTATGCACTCCCCGGCCACCTACTGGGCACCCTTCCAGATAGTAATGCAGACTGTGATATTATGAATACCATCTATATTACAGACCCCTCGTCACTCCCCCAGACTAACACCCCTCATCTTCAATTACTGACCCCTACCTGCCACATACAGAACCCCAACTACCAACCCCTTTCCCCCCTCCCCCAACACTGACCTTTCGGCTCTCCACACTGATTGTTAGAAATGATAGGTGCAAAATAACCATGAGCTTTAAGTAGTGGCTTTTGGTTACTTAGTAAAGGTGCCCAGCCATTGAGGAGCTAATTGTAATCCTCCCACTCGGGTCCCTCTCCAGCAGCCGTAGGGTTAAATCTGCGTCCATCTGTGACACGTCCACTGCCCTACCGACACCGTCCACTGCCCTACCGACACTGTCCACTGCCCTGCCGACATGCCCCAACCTAAACAAGCACTGGCACTGATGCACAAGGGATAGTAGCAGCATGCAGTCACTAGGATCCTACAAACAGGTCTGTACTCCATGGATACTTGGATGCTTCCATCCAATATCAGCCAGACATTTCTCCTATGAACTCTCCAGACCAGTTCCTCAGTGAAATCCCTTAATCAGTTCCAGCAAGATTCAGTAGAACACGCCTCCCAGCAATAGCATAGCTGAAACCTTGATGAGCACAAGAACAGGCCCCCCTTCCCCAGCTCTAGCATAGACAGAACCTTGACAAGCACATGCAGAGGTACACCTGAAATTCCCAGAAGGGTAGCAGCCATTCAGGCTGAAAACTTCTCCTCTTGGACAGGAACCAAGCTGCCCCAGGCCTCAGATTATTTATGCACTCCCCAGCCACCTACTGGGCACCCTCGCCCGTGGTTGGGCTGGGACCACATAAATATGCAGGCTGCGAATTGGACTCTTCCAGCCCACTACATTCCAGAATCTTCCAGAAGGCAAGGGGGGGCAGTAGTCAAGACCTACAACCAGTGAAACCCAGACAGCCCAAGGTAATCACAAGCTGCTCCACCGATTACAGGGGAGCCAAAAAAACGAAATTTGTCAAACCTAACTAACAGCCTATCTGCATAGTAGCATGATATGAAGTTTGAAAGAAGCAAATAAAAATGACTGTATTATACACTGGCTCCATGACTAGAGGAGTCTTCTCCTGACGCTTAGTGCTTCACAGACAGGTTCATTGCAGTTCCAACTTATCAGAATTCTGTATATTGTACACACCTTTGATTTGGCCATCAGATTCAGTCTTCAGTTTCTCTAAATAAAGACAATTTTCACAGACAGGAGAAAAAAAATTTTTGATTATACACTTTAAAAATGTTAAGGTGGTGAAATGATATTAGCAAAGTCATATCTGAAGATGAGGGAATTCTTTTATGTGAAGAGTCCTTCTGCATTTAGTAACATGACAAATTAGACCAAGAACTGACAGAAGTGCTACAACGTATGAGGAACCCCCTGGTTGACCATCACTCATTGGCTACTTTGGGTCTGGAGACATGAATGAATCACTTCAATACGCGCCTATAGTAAAATGACGTCCTCTACTTTGTGGGGTGATATCTGAATGATGCTTGCAGCTAGATGCATCATTCAGATATCATTCTTTTCAGCCGCCGATTCTAAGAATGATCATAGCGGCAGTGCCACCGCTTGATCGTTGTTATAGGCGATGGGAGGGGACACCCCCCCCCCCCCCGCCGCCGCCATCCGGTGCTTCTCCGGGCTCTCCCGTACCATCGGGGGCCCGGAGAATGAATCGGCCGGCGCCGGATGTTGATGATAGAGATGACTGGTGAACAGATGGTCACCAGTTTTCTCTATGACCGTGGGAGGCCCGGGCGCGTCGTTATGACGTCACGCCCGGGTACCCGGAAATAACCGAAGCCGCGATCGCGGCTGTCAGCATGAGATCGGTGAATTTTTTTTTTTCCGATCTCATGCTTTCCAGCCTAGAGGAGAGATGTGGGGTCTTATTGACCCCACATCTCTCCATATAGAGGACCTGCCACATAGATTCCTATTACAAGGGATGTTTACATTCCTTGTAATAGGAATAAAAGTAATCAAAAAAAAAAAAAAATGTTAAAAAAAGTGTAAAAATAAAAAAAAATTAAGTAAAAAAAAATTAAAATAATAAAAAAAAAAAAATTAAAATGCCCCTGTCCCTGGTAGCTCGCGCTCAGAAGCGAACGCACACATAAGTCCCACCCACATATGTAAACGCCGCTCAAACCACACATGTGAGGTATCACCGCGTGCGTTAGGGCATGTGTAATAATTCTAGCACTAGACCTCCTCTGTAACTCTAAACTGGTAACCTGTAAAAAATTTTAAAGCATCGCCTATGGAGATTTTTAAGTAATGAAGTTTGGCACCATTCCATGATTGTGCGCAATTTTAAAGCCTGACATGTTAGGTATCTATTTACTCGGTGTAACATTGTCTTTCACATTATACCAAAAAATTGGGCTGACTTTACTGTTTTGTTATTTTTTAATTCATGAAACCGTTTTTTTTCCAAAAAAAAGGCGTTTGAAAAATTATTGCACAAATACCGTGTGAGATAAAAAGTTGCAATGACCGCCATTTTATTCCCTAGGTTGTCTGCTAAAAAAAACATATATAATGTTTGGGGGTTCTGAGTAATTTTCTACCAAAAAAATAATGATTTTTACATGAAGTAGAGAAGTGCCAGAATAGGCCCGGTATTGAAGCGGTTATGGAGGTCACATGGCCAGAATCACCAATTAAGTGGATGCCTGGAAATGTTGCTCAATAAATGAGAGTTTCTTGACAACTCATGGTACATTTGGTGCCCCTAAAAGTAATCTGGAAAAACTGCATTTAGATCAAGGCATGGATTGTCACAGCAAACCAAATTTTGACATTCTCCTATTAAGAAGAACAGCATCCATCATTTTTGAGTTTACTGCCAAGATGGACTATGCAAACCCAAAGATCAGAGATGGGGGTGCAATGGACAGAAGGTATGGATGGCTCAGTTCATGATTCAACATCAGTTATTTTGATTACAACACTTTTTTCCATACCTTCAGATGAACATAGAAGAGCACCAGATTATTGGTGAAATCTGAAGACCTTCTAAATTCAAAGCCCTTGTACATCATGAACTCTGATTAGGGATGAGCTAAAGGTTGTGTTTAGACTGAACCTTGGCTGATCGCAAGTTCAGAAAAGCGCATAGACATTTACCCATTCAGTGGGAACCTAACATAATGTATCTCCACGGTATTACTAACGCTCTTATACATGTCAGGATCCCGATGTCAGTGGTTGTTGAGGACGCCCACAGGATAAGACCTCGCCAAATCCTATAAAGTGGCATCCCTGGACTCATTTACTTGCACAGCTGGGTATTACTGGATATCTGGGGGGCCCCTTATCTTAAGGAAGGCTTCTAAATTCCTACAAGTCCTTCTGCACTCCCGCATCTACCGGGCCATGGTTGTGGTGAAGAGTCCCTTGTGCTCATCAACATGGTCTCCCTCCCTATTGTAAGGGCATGTGGCCTGGTCAGGTTAGGGAGGGGGAGGCAGCCTGCCAGGCTACATGCTTGGATTAAAAATCTGGTATGGATTTGAGATGGACCCCACTCCATTTTTTTTCTCACTGGGTTATACCTACAATCCCTACCAGATCGAAAAGGGTTTTGTATAGATTTTTGGGGAACCCCATTAATTTTTTATTTATTTTTTGCAAGGGGGAGCTCTTTACAATCCAAACCAGGTTCAGAGGGTCTCATTTTGATTTTGGGGAGGGATCTTAAATAATTTTTATTTTATATATATTCCAAAAGTTGGGGGGGGAGCCATTAGCTCCTTTTTTCTGCAAGCCTCTGCAAGCCCCCCCCCCCCCCCGAAAATAGTTTTGTAAATGTCACTTGCTATACCATTTTTTTCTTCTGCAATGGTTCAATACCCCCCCCCCCCATGCACTTTTTGCCCATCCCTTGCCAATTACCCTTTAAAATTGAGAAAATTGATTTGACAGATTGGGCTCCCATTGACTTCAGTGGGGTTCAGATTCAACAGCCAAACATTTGTTGTGTTGAATCAATCAAACCTCAGCAAACTGAAACCCAGGTGTGTTGGACTCATCCCTAATGCCCAGGTACAAATGGGTGAATCCTTCATCTCTATCTAAGGTAAGTATAAGCAATCCGTTGGGATAAACCAAATGATCAGTCATGAACCACCAATACCTAATCTGGTTTAAAGCTCATAGACTAGAATGTGGTGTAAAAAAGAGCTTTTCAGGTCCAATAAATGTCTTGAAGGTTATTGAAAGATGGTACCTGATAGTGATATTCCTCCAAGGTTTTTAGTGCCTCCGGGATTGCTGGTCTTCAGGGCTCTGAGAAGAGTGTCCTTGTCCGAGATATTCCAGCCTCTGGTATAGGTCAGCAGTCTCCTCATCTTTTCCTGGCTTGTGTTTTCAGCCTTCACAGTGTCATACTGTTCCTGAGTCAGGAGATCTTCTTGTAGTAGATGGTCCAAAACTGGATGTACCATAGTGATCTGCTGGATGAGCTTCTCCCAGTACTGATCCACAACGTGCTTCTCACCTTTATATCAATGCAGGAAGATGAACCATACCGATATATCAGCACTGAGGAACTGTAGTCCTAAAAAACATTTACAAGTATCACTTACCTGAGGAGACAGAGGCGGCCATCACTCATACAAACTGCAAATCCAATGTAGAAACCTGCAAAATATTAGCAAATTTTGGAAGCCAAATTTTTTTTTCTGATGGATAAGAAAATAATGCAGCACAAGAGAAGTCTAGGAAGGGTAAATAGCTAAATGAAGAAGGCAAAACAATTCAGGTTCCTAATGAAGTAGACCCAGAGACGAGGATCCCCTTCATTGTTTGAAGAATCGCCCTAGATATTTTTGCTCATGGAAATGGGAGGCATTAAATGTTGGGGGGGGGGGAGGGGGTAAGTGGAACTCAGATGCCTCCATTGTAATATATTTTCCATTAAATAAACAAAAAATAATTAACCAATGTCAATGGTATGGTGATTCTATGAACCATAGGAGCCCCCTATTGGGTAGCCCTGTGAACCGTAGGAGTGTCATATCTGGTGGTCCATTGTAGGGTTATCAGTCCACATATTTACATTACACTCCCTTAATCCCAATAATCTAAAATCAGAGGCCTAATGCTTTCTAATCAAAGGGCCAGTTTACCGTCCTACAGACTTCAGGGGGAGTGGACCATGGTCAGTGGCAGTAGAAAATGTCCTGGTGTCAGTGGGAGGAATAGTGTCCCATCATTGGTATCAGTGGGAGGAATAGTGTCCCATCATTGGTATCAGTGGGAGGAATAGTGTCCCATCATTGGTATCAGTGGGAGGAATAGTACCCCATCATTGGTATCAGTGGGAGGAATAGTACCCCATCATTGGTATCAGTGGGAGGAATAGTGTCCCATCATTGGTATCAGTGGGAGGAATAGTGTCCCATCATTGGTATCAGTGGGAGGAATAGTGCCCCATCATTGATATCAGTGGGAGGAATAGTGTCCCATCATTGGTATCAGTGGGAGGAATAGTGTCCCATAATTGGTATCAGTGGGAGGAATAGTGCCCCATCTTTGGTGTCAGTGGGAGAAATAGTGCCCCATCATTGGTATCAGTGGGAGAAATAGTGTCCCATCTTTGGTGTCAGTGGGAGAAATAGTGCCCCATCATTGGTGTCAGTGGGAGAAATAGTGTCCCATCTTTGGTGTCAGTGGGAGAAATAGTGCCCCGTCATTGGAAGGTATAGTACCCCATCATTAGTGTCAGTGGGAGGAAAAGTGACCCATCATTGGTGTCAGTGGAAGGAATAGTGCCCCAAGGGGGGGGATGCCCCAAGGGCTGGATAAAAGCATCCAGCTGCATGGTTTGCAGTTCGGAAACCACTGGTCTATATACTGAGTGGGTGACATGCCTTTAGTCCCTGTTCCGTACCATCATTAGGGTCTGCATCAATGGAAAAATGCGGCATGTTTTTGACATGCTTCTGAGCTCTATCAGAATTTGTTATGGGTGCAATTCATTTGTAGTTAACCTGCTTCAAATGCTTTTGAATTCCAAAAGATTTGTAGAGGGGAGAGAAGCGGTTTTAAGTGCACAAAAGCCTTGGCCCTTTTTTGTTAGGTGAAAGCCTATTGGCCCATTCAGTTGGCATTCTCTATCAAAGCACAAGGTTTCTACTATGTAGGTTAACCGTTAAAGGGTCCAAATAACCCATTTACTAGTGTAGCGCTACCCCGCTAAGGGCCGCTGGGGAATGTGGTCATCTCCTGCCCTGCACAGCCAGGCGCACTGATTTCCAGTCACTCAGAGACAAGAAACAGTCCCCGCAACTTTGTTTGTTATTATATTAGGGGAATTGAACAGGGAAGGGGAAAGGGTGCATGTGGGATGCCCATGTGATCAATGAAATGTATTGACTTGAACTGTATGCACTCCAGTATATACTATACATGCTCTCTTCTTCTACCTCCAGCACACACTTGCCTGCAGACTATCACTCCCAGGCCCATCACAATCTCAGCTGGGTCTGGTTGAATGCCCTTTGCAGGCAGGGCCTGTCGGCCACTATGGTGTTAGTAAAATTTAATTCTTTGATGCTAGCTGTCCTATCTGTGGCTACTTCTCCCAGTACCACTACTTCAGGCACTGCCATCCCTCCTGGCTGCAGCTGTCCCTTTCCATCTGACTGGCTCTGCACCCATCCCAGACTGCTCCATCCCAGTCCTCTCAGGCATGCCTCCCAATCCTCCTGACTGTGTGCCACTCACCAGCCCTCTTGGCTGTTCCTGTTCTCCTGGAGACTTGCCAGACAGTGTTCTCCCACTGCCTTCCTTGCTCAAAGCCCCTTCTGGCCAGGACACCTCCATGGGTTTTGAGAAGGTCCCGTCCGCACCCAAGTCCAGGACCAAGGTCACCCGCCCCAGACTGGGGAGCCATCTCAAAAGGCCACAACAGCCTAACACCCCCATCTCCAGCTTCCACCCAAACTCTCCTCCCCAGCTGGGCTGACCCAGAGTATTTGAAGGGGCCTGCCCCCTGCCAACCCAAGTTGGGGATTGGTCAGGGCCCTCACAATACTCCAAGCAGCTCCACTTTACTTCCCCTCCCATTTTTCTAGAAGGTTCCAGTAAATTCTAGAAATAGGGAAAATGTCTTAGTGATGCTGCCTGTGAGTCATCCAGCTCTCCCTGGATCTCTACCCAACCCAGGAAAAAATACAGACGCGCTTGGCTGCCAGCCAAGCCTACACAAATTTACCTACTCTAAAACACTCTATCTACACTTCTTGCACTAGAGGGTGCTACACTAGTAAACAACATGAGAGGCAAGGCCAGAGGTAGGGATTCCATACTTGGCTCAGATGTCTCAATAGTACACAGTCACCAGGATCATGTAGAACAGTCCGTACTCAAACGGCTAGGGAGTAGCTGTTCCTATTCAGCTTCCTCCAGACGTCTTCTAGCGAGGCTTCACAGACTAAATCCATAAGGTGAAGTCTCGGGGGGGGGGGGTTAAATATAACTTTAGGAGCAGCTGTCCGGCTCTGGGACTTTGACAAGCAGCAACTTGTCTCAGTAGAGTTCTTTTGCCAGGGTAGACACTGACAGGTAGTCACCTGCCCCCAGACTGGTGGAATCCCTTCAACAGGAAGACCCTGTTGCTCTGGAGTTATCAGCCTCTCCAGCCACCTACTGGATCACCCCCGCCCCCTCCCCCAGAGATTGGCTGGAGCAGAATAAATATTCAGGCTACCCATTTGACTCTCCCCCAACCCTATGTTCTGGAAACATCCAGAAAGCAGGAGACAGTAATCAAACCTACAGCCTGTGCACTCTAGAACAGCACAAGGCAGTTACATAGTTGGTGAGGTTGAAAAAAAAGACACAAGTCCATCAAGTCCAACCTATGTGTGTGATTATATGTCAGTGTTACATTGTATATCCCTGTATATTGCGGTCATTCAGGTGATTATCTAATAGTTTCTTGAAACTATCGCTGCCCCCCGCTGAGACCACCGCCTGTGGAAGGGAATTCCACATCCTTGCCGCTCTTACAGTAAAGAACCCTCTACGTAGTTTAAGGTTAAACCTCTTTTCTTCTCATTTTAGTGAGTGGCCACTTGAAGTCCAATTCACTGGTTAGAGTGAGACCAAAAGAAAACGACTACATTTACAGACATGACCATAAAGCTGCAGTCCCTCTGTGGGATGGGCCAACAATGAGGCGGATTTCCCTAGGGCAATGTCACCCACCGCCATTCATTGCTCTAGACATTGTGGGAGGGGGAAGATCCTTAACTCCTTCCTCACAGTGCTTTTTAATGTCCCTTTTAGCCACATAGAGCCAATAGGTAATCATCCAGCAGTGCTCAGGGAGCAAATTTACCTCACGTTAGAGCAGGTAAGTAGCACATCAGAAACTCGATGCCCTCCTCACCTTTTTGAAGTGATGGTCAGCACCCGTTGGGTATTTTGAAGGAGAAGTGAAACATTTTGGAAGCACTGCCTGGTGCCGAAGAGTAGGGATGGGCAAACTGGTTTGTGGGAATAGTTTTGCAGAAAATCAGTCAATTTGTTTTTAGAAAGAGAACGGGAGCATCCACAGAAGTTCTAAGCCAGTAAATCCAGTTTACCCAAGTGAGCTGGTGAAGGGATACTTTGCTGTATAGACTATCTCTGGTCACAACTGTAGGATCCAAAAAGGAAACCCCTTTTAAGATGGTAAAGGATGTCCCCTTTGTCATATCACTTCATAACACTTATTATTTCACATTTATATAGCTCTGGCATACTGCAGTGCTGTACAGAGATCACTGAGCCAGTCATATCAGTCTCTGCACCAGAGGAGCTTCTCCATTAGGTGGTGCTGTTCTGCAGGGTGCTGTCGGCTGACTCTGCTGGGATCTCAGCTGAGAGAAGCAGCAAAGCCTGGGGCCTCTCATGCAGGCTTTTCCCAGGCAAGCATGGACCATATTGGGGAAGATGAAGGTGGAGGTTCTCCAGAGGCACTGAGGCCTACTCCATTGGCTCAAGCTGCTATGGATCCTGGGTCTTTCCCTATGCAAGGGGAGTCCTTACCAGTCTTCCAGGATAAAAGTGGTGAACAGACTTTGCCGCATTGCTAAGGAGGAACAGAAACTTTCTGTCATGAAAGAAGATCTCAGGAAAAAGAAATCCCTGCATAGTAAGTCTGGAAACAGTAAGAGGGAAGTATCCAAACTGAAGTCTCTGGGGGAGTCATTGAAAAAAGCAGGAGAAGTTGGTCGCTTCTCTAAAGGAAAGCAGCGGTGTGTTCACAGAAAAGTGCGAAAATGAGGAGAGATTCCAACAGATGAAGGAGTGTGCCTGTGCCAGTACCAGCCAGAGCTTGGATGCCACAGCAATGGCGACAGTATAGATGGGGGGTGAGGAAGTGGCTTCACATGGTGGCCCCAGTACTACTCCTGTCTCAGAATCTGTTGCACCTGAGTCAGTATCTGCCCCCCTCCCTCCCCAGCGGCCTGGGTCATCTCAGGAGGAGGTTGAGGAAAATGGCAGATTGCTGCAGGCCATAGAAATGGAATCTCCCTTGAGTGGCACCGACTCAGATGAAGATGAAATTTGAGAAAAGTTCTGGACAGCCTGCACTCCAAAAAATAGCCCTTATTTGTTAAAAGGAATCAAAAAATACGTGCCACAGCAGAACGGACAGAAGAACTGACGCGTTTCACACTATTAAACAGTGCTTAATTAAGCACTGCTTGATAGTGTGAAACGCGTCAGCTCTTCTGTCCGTTTTGCTGTGGCATGTATTTTCTTTATTCCTTTTGATGAATAAAGGCTATTTTTTGGAGTGCAGGCTGTCCAGAACATTTCTCAAATTTCATCTTCATCTGAGTCGGTGCCACTCAAGGGAGATTTAAGCGGTATGTGTGGAGAAAACCAGGCACTGCTCATCACCTGTCCAATACAGTCCCAACAGTGAAGCATGGCGGTGGCAGCATCATGCTGTGGGGGTGTTTTTCAGCTGCAAGGACAGGACGACTGGTTGCAATCGAGTGAGAAAGATGAATGCGGCCAAGTACAGGGATATCCTGGACGAAAACCTTCTCCAGAGTGGTCAGGACCTCAGACTGGGCCGAAGGTTTACCTTCCAACAAGACAATGACCCTAAGCACACAGCTAAAATAACGAAGGAGTGGCTTCACAACAACTCCGTGACTGTTCTTGAATGGCCCAGCCAGAGCCCTGATTTAAACCCAATTGAGCATCTCTGGAGAGACCTAAAAATGGCTGTCCACCAACGTTTACCATCCCCCCTGACAGAACTGGAGAGGATCTGCAAGGAGGAATGGCAGAGGATCCCCAAATCCAGGTGTGAAAAACTTGTTGCATCTTTCCCAAAAAGACTCATCAAAAGGGGCTTCTACTAAATACTGAGCAAAGGGTCTGAATACTTAGGACCATGTGATATTTCAGGTTTTCTTTTTTAATAAAGCTGCAAAAATGTCAACAATTCTGTGTTTTTCTGTCAATATGGGGTGCTGTGTGTACAATATGGGGTGCTGTGTGTACAATATGAGGTGCTGTGTGTACAATATGGGGGGGCTGTGTGTACAATATGGGGTGCTGTGTGTACAATATGAGGTGCTGTGTGTACAATATGGGGCGCTGTGTGTACAATATGGGGTGCTGTGTGTACAATATGGGGTGCTGTGTGTACAATATGGGGGGCTGTGTATACAATATGGGGTGCTGTGTGTACAATATGGGGTGCTGTGTGTACAATATGGGGTGCTGTGTGTACAATATGGGGTGCTGTGTGTACAATATGAGGTGCTGTGTGTACAATATGGGGTGCTGTGTGTACAATATGGGGTGCTGTGTGTACAATATGGGGTGCTGTGTGTACAATATGGGGTGCTGTGTGTATAATATGGGGTGCTGTGTGTACAATATGGGGGGCTGTGTGTACAATATGAGGTGCTGTGTGTACAATATGGGGTGCTGTGTGTACAATATGGGGTGCTGTGTGTACATTAATGAGGAAAAAAAATGAACTTAAATGATTTTAGCAAATGGCTGCAATATAACAAAGAGTGAAAAATTTAAGAGGATCTGAATACTTTCCGTCCCCACTGTATCTCTGACATATAACGCAGTGCTGTACAGAGATCACTGAGCCAGTCACATCAGTCTCTGTACCAGAGGAGCTTACACTCTAATATCTTACCAAGGTGGCACACTCTAGAAGAAATTTTACCCACTTGTATATTTTTGGATTGCGGATGAAGCTGGGTCCCTCAGCACAGAATGTTGAAATGTCTTATTGTTGTTTATTCTGTGTTCTCCATATAACCACACAATGTATGTCCTAATCCTGTGGTCAATGCGTGTGGTCACACTCGAGGATTAGATTTATCAGATGGTTACCATAGGTAAATATTACCCTCACATAATGCATGAGAGCCTCCTGGTGTCATTGTAAAGATTGTACGAGAGGTTCATCCACTTACCGTTAACCAAGAGCCCTCAAACACCGACCACGGCAAACCAACCAGCTGATATGGGAACTACCAAAATAAGAATCAACACACTGAAAAGGAGGAACCTAAAGTTGTGAAGTCTTCCTGTATACTGAGGTTACACAGCTTTTCCTCCAGACTCATGGAGTGTCCTCCTTTTCATTTACGTTTACGTTAAACTCAACAACTTTTAAGGACCGCCTACAGATTTACACAAACTGATTTTAAGGAGTGCACGTGGCAGGCTAACAATGCTTCTGATTGCGAGTCGGGATGAGCCAAACAGCCCCGGGTTCAGTTTGAATGGAGTTCCCCGAACTTCAAAGAAGTTTGGATGCTGTAATCACTGGGATCCGAATCTGTCCAATCAAAAATGTCCACTTTCTGGGCTTTAGGGTAAAGGTCTTCTCTGGGATTCGAATCTGCCCAATCAAAAATGTCCACTTTCTAGGCTTTAGGGCAAAGGTCTTCTCTGGACATTTTTGATTGGACAGATTCGGATCCCAGAGAAGACCTTTGCCCTAAAGCCCAGAAAGTGGACATTTTTGATTGGACAAATTCGGATCCCACTTTCTGGGCTTTAGAGCCAAGGTCTTCTCTGGGATCCGAATCTGTCCAATCAAAAATGTGCACTTTCTGGGCTTTAGGGCAAAGGTCTTCTCTGGGATCCGAATCTGTCCAATCAAAAATGTCCACTTTCTGGGCTTTAGGGCAAAGGTCTTCTCTGGGATCCGAATCTGTCCAATCAAAAATGTCCACTGTCTGTGCTTTAGGGTAAAGGTCTTCTCTGGGATCCGAATCTGTCCAATCAAAAATGTCCACTTTCTGGGCTTTAGATCAAAGGTCTTCTCTGGGATCCGAATCTGTCCAATCAAAAATGTCCACTTTCTGGGCTTTAGATCAAAGGTCTTCTCTGGGATCCGAATCTGTCCAATCAAAAATGTCCACTTTCTGGACTTTAGGGCAAAGGTCTTCTCTGGGATCCGAATCTGTCCAATCAAAAATGTCCACTTTCTGGTCTTTAGGGCAAAGGTCTTCTCTGAGATCCGAATCTGTCCAATCAAAAATGTCCACTGTCTGTGCTTTAGGGTAAAGGTCTTCTCTGGGATCCGAATCTGTCCAATCAAAAATGTCCACTTTCTGGGCTTTAGGGCAAAGGTCTTCTCTGGGATCCGAATCTGTCCAATCAAAAATGTCCACTTTCTGGGCTTTAGGGCAAAGGTCTTCTCTGGGATTCGAATCTGTCCAATCAAAAATGTCCACTTTCTGGGCTTTAGGGCAAAGGTTTTCTCTGGGATCCGAATCTGTCCAATCAAAAATGTCCACTATCTGGGCTTTAGGGCAAAGGTCTTCTCTGGGATCTGAATCTGTCCAATCAAAAATGTCCACTTTCTGGGCTTTAGGGCAAAGGTCTTCTCTGGGATCGGAATCTGTCCAATCAAAAATGTCCACTTTCTGGGCTTTAGATCAAAGGTCTTCTCTGGGATCCGAATCTGTCCAATCAAAAATGTCCACTTTCTGGACTTTAGGGCAAAGGTCTTCTCTGGGATCCGAATCTGTCCAATCAAAAATGTCCACTTTCTGGTCTTTAGGGCAAAGGTCTTCTCTGAGATCCGAATCTGTCCAATCAAAAATGTCCACTTTCTGGTCTTTAGGGCAAAGGTCTTCTCTGAGATCCGAATCTGTCCAATCAAAAATGTCCACTTTCTGGGCTTTAGGGCAAAGGTCTTCTCTGGGATTCGAATCTGTCCAATCAAAAATGTCCACTTTCTGGGCTTAAGGGCAAAGGTCTTCAAACACTTGAAGAACAGAATGCTACACTCCCCTTTCCAGTCCCGCCACTTTTCAGTGTTTTGTGCTGTCACACTTTGAATGACAATTACTCAGTTATACAATACTGTACCCATATGACATTTTTTATCATGTTTTGAGACAAATAGAGCTTTTTTGTGGTATTTAATCACTGCAGGGTTTTTTTTTGCCATATAAAGGAAAAAAAGATAGAACATTTTGAAAAAAAATAATCTTTCTTCATGAATTTAGTTCAAAATGTATTCTGCTCCTTTTCTGTTGTAAAAAATAACCCAAATCAGTGTATATTATTTAGTCTGCAGGATAGTTAAAGAGTCCACAAATTATGGGATAGGATATACACTATATTGCCAAAAGTATTGGGGCGCCTGCCTTTACATACAGGAACTTTAATGGCATCCCATCCCAGTCTTAGTCCGTAGGGTTCAATAATGAGTTGGCCAACCCTTTGCAGCTATAACACCTTCAACTCTTCTGGGAAGGCTGTCCGCAAGGTTTAGGAGTGTGTCTGGCTCGGCCTGGCTCACAGTCTCTGCTCTAATTCATCCCAAAGGTGTTCTATCGGGTTGAGGTCAGGACTCTGTGCAGGCTAATCAAGTTCCTCCACCCCAAATTCGCTCATCCATGTCTTTATGGACCTTGCTTTGTACACTGGTCCAAATCATTTGGTGGAGGGGGGATTACGGTGTGGGGGTTGTTTTTCAGGGGTTGGGCTTGGCCCCTTAGTTCCAGTGAAGGGAGCTCTTAAGGCGTTAGCATACCAAGACATTTTGGATAATTTTATGCTCCCAACTTTGTGGGAACTGTTTGGGGACGGCCCCTTCCTGTTCTAAAATGACTGTGCATCAGTGCACAAAGCAAGGTCCATAAAGACATGGATGAGCGAGTCTGGGGTGGAGGAACTTGACTGGCCTGCACAGAGTCCTGACCTCAACCCAATAGAACACCTTTGGGATGAATTAGAGCCGGCGAGCCAGGCCTTCTCATGCTCTTCTGGAAGAATGGTCAAACATTCCCATAGACACACTCCTAAACCTTGTGGACAGCCTTCCCAGAAGAGTTGAAGCTGTTATAGCTGCAAAGGGTGGGCCAGCTCAACATTGAACCCTACGGACTAAGACTGGGATGCCATTAAAGTTCATGTGCGTGTAAGGGCAGGCGTCACAATACTTTTGGTTATATGGTGTATATCTGAAAACTGATCAATCCTAATGTACTGACAGCCAATCTCATTTATATAGGCCTGAAAATGCAAGGACTGTACAAATTCCCCCCAAGTCACCCTTTTTTTTGGAAAGTAGCCAGTCCAGGGTATTTTATAAGGGGAAAGAGTTTTTTGAAGTTGTAATTTTTTTTCCAATTTTTTGGGAAAATGAAGACGTTAAAATAAAGTTGTAAATTTAACAAATTATTTCTCACACAGATCGTAGGCATACTTACAATTACACCTCAAAACCCATTCTTCTACTCCTCCCGAGTATGGGGATACCATGCATGTGAGACTTTTTCACAGCCTGGCTGCATAGAGGGGCCCAAAATCCAAGGAGCACCTTTGAGCAAATGGCAAGACCGGTGCATGAAAGCTGGTAAATACAAGGGGGCAGAGTCTCCCAGGTGGCTTCATTGACCATACGTGGAAATGGCCATATGTGGAGAATAATGTCACCAGGGCAGTGAGTTCAATGACCATAAATGGTCATATCCATATACAATATAATTTACTACATCACTCGGGAGACCCAGTGTTGAGTTATTCACTTTAAGGTCATCACAGAGGACAAGGGGGAACTCTTTACGTCTGGAGGAAAAGAGATTTCATCTCCAAATACGGAAAAGCTTCTAACTTTAAGTGGATACTAACATTTATAGGTAAAGTTGATCCAGGGAATATCCGATTGCCTCTCGGGGGATCAGGAAGGACTTTTTTCTCCAGCAAATTGGATCATGCCTTACTGTTTGTTTGTTTTTTGCCTTCCCCTGGATTAACTGTGGGTATATGATTGTATATATAGGCTTGTATAGATATTTTTTCCTTTTATTGATTAAACTAGTTAGATTTGTGTTTTTTTTTCAACCAGAGTTACTATGCAAGCAGGGGGGGGGGTTGTGGCCGTGGCCACACCTGGCATGTGAGCAGTCAAGTCTCACGGAGCTCTAAAGGTTTATCCTACACCGTTTTTTCTCTTCTCTCTACCACCCATGAGCCAATCCACCACGACCTGTAAGAATAAGAAAGAAGCAGCGACCTCTGATAGCCAGCATGGCACTGCTGCAACAAAAGAACACCACGGGAGCTGTCGAGCCCAAGGACCCTGGCAAAGACCACCATATTGTCAGTTCTGCCAGGAGATTCCAACCGTCATTTCAGTTTTCTGACCGGTAGTCTTGTTATCCCAGTATCAGGTGGAGGAACAGTTGAGATCCTGCAGCCAGTATTAGGGGACCACAATAGATGGTGCAGCCAACAGCCTAACAAGGAACCACCAGCAAATAACTCACGGTTAGTAGAGGCCGAAGACAGGAACCAGTTGGGAGAAAGGACAAACCTAAACGATCCAAGTCAGCCGACCAAGGCAGAAGTACACGGGGTTCAACCAGAAGGTGGCATCGGGAACTGACAGGGTCGGCAACAAAATAAGCATAAATCCAAGGGGTAATCCAAGAAACGGAGTCAGGAACAAGCAACAAAGGAACCTACACTAGGGCAAAGACAGGAAGGGGAATTGATCATTTATAGGGTCACTAGATCAGGTGACTGCCTACAGCTGGTCACAGGGTGGAGCCAGCATCCAAACTCAAGGACCAGAACATAACAAGGATACTACCCTAAAGGAAGTTCCCTGGTGGCTCAGGCAATATGAAACCGTCCAAAGAACCCCAGGGTCAGCAACAAGATAAGCGTAAATCCAAGGGGTAATCCAAGAAGCGGAGCCAGGAACAAGCGAACAGGAACAGGAACCTGAACCTAGGGCAAAGACAAGAAGGGGAAGTGATAATTTATAGGGTCACTAGATCAGGTGACTGCCTACAGCTGGTCACAGGGTGGAGCCAGCATCCAAACTCAAGGACCAGAACATAACAAGGATACTACCCTAAAGGAAGTTCCCTGGTGGCTCAGGCAATATGAAACCGTGCAAAGAAGCCCAGGGTCGACAACAAGATAAGCGTAAATCCATGGGGTAATCCAAGAAGCGGCGACAGGAACAAGCGAACAGGAACAGGAACCTAAACCTAGGGCACAGACAGGAAGGGGAAGTGATAATTTATAGGGTCACTAGATCAGGTGACTGCCTACAGCTGGTCACAGGGTGGAGCCAGCATCCAAACTCAAGGACCAGAACATAACAAGGATACTACCTTAAAGGAAGTTCCCTGGTGGCTCAGGCAATATGAAACCGTCCAAAGAACCCCAGGGTCGGCAACGATAGGCGTAAATCGAAGGGGTACTACAAGAAGCGGGGACAGGAACAAGCAAACAGGAACCTGAACCTACACTAGGGCAAAGACAGGAAGGGGAAGTGATAATATATAGGGTCATTAGGTCAAGTGACTGCCTACAGCTGGTCACAGGGTGGAACCAGCATCCAAACTCAAGAAGCAGAACATAACAAGGATTCTATCTTAAAAGAAGTTCCTTGGTGGCTCAGGCAATAGGAAACCATCCATAGAACCCCAGATCCCAGATCATATATGTGACACATCTATGGTTTACCCGTGGCAGCCCAGTGAGTGATGTACCTGCTGCATCCAGTTCCAATGTGACCCAAAGTTTATGGTCCTGGTGCCTATACTAGCCTACCACTCTGGTCATTACACAGCGTAGTATAACCCTAGGTCAAAAAAAAAAAAAAAACGCCTCATAGTTTGGGCCCAAGTAACAGATTTCTACTGAGGTTGTTTTATATTTTTAATAAATTTGCAAAGATATCAAACAATCTTCTTTCACGTTGTCATTATGGGGGATTGTTTGTAGAATTTCGAGGAAAATAATGAATTTATTCCCTTTTGGAATAAGGCTGCAACATAACAAAATGTGGAAAAAAGTGAAGCGATGTGAATACTTTCCGGATGTGCTGTATATTAAATGAAATATAAGGAAATCCGTACACATGTGCAGAACGGACAAATTTGTTTTGTTTCTTTCGGGATAGATTCGTTTCATTATGGAATTCATTTCGTTTGATTTCGGAATTTGTTTAGTTTCGTTTTGTTTTCGTTAAATTTTGTTTCATTTTTGTTAAAACTCCTTTTGTTTTCTTTAATTTTCTATGATCGAATGATCTGACCTCTGTGTGAAGAAATAGCTGGTTGTTAAGCAGCGGGCCGGAAAGCCGCCCACCCGCGTCCTCTGTCATCATCTGTCAGCGGGCTTCCCTACTGATAGATGAATGTAAAGTAAAGAATGCCGGCATTGCCCGGCAATAAAAAAATGTTATTAAAAAATGGCGTGGAGTCCCCCCCCCAGTCCATACCTTTGGGTCTGATATGGATTTTAAGGGGAACACCACACCAAAATGTAAAAAAAATGGCGTGGGCCCCCCCCAGTCCATACCTTCGGGTCTGAATTGGGTTTTTAAGGGGAACTCCACACCAAAATGTAAAAAAAAATGGCGTGGGGTCCCCCCCAGTCCATACCTTCGGGTCTGATATGGATTTTAAGGTGAACCCCACACCAAAATGTAAAAAAAATGGCATGGGGTCCCCCCCAGTCTATACCTTTGGGTCTGATTTGGGATTTTAAGGGGAACCCCACACCAAAATGTAAAAAAAATGGCATGGGGTCCCCCCAGTCCATACCTTCGGGTCTGATTTGGGATTTTAAGGGGAACCCCACACCAAAATGTAAAAAAAAACGGCGTGGGGTCCCCCCCAGAATCCAATACTGACCCTTACCTGAGCATGCAGTCTGACACGTCAGGAAAGGGGAGGGGACATGCGAACCCCCCCCTTCCTGAACCATACCAGGCCATATGCCCTCAACATGGGGGGGGGGGTGGGTGCTTTGGGGCAGGGGGGCTCTGCAGTTCAGTGTTAGAAAAGCGGTTCAGTGTTAGAGGCGGCTCAGTGTTAGAAAAGCGAATATTCATTTGCTTTTCTAACACACCTGGGTGGACTACGAGCGCAATGCTTTTTGCTCGCAGTTCACCTTTTCTGAAGACTAATAGAGCCTATGGCTCTAATCAGGTGCTTCAAAAATACACCCCCCACCGCTGTAATTCAGGCATCCAGCGTCCGAAAAGGGGCCCGGACGCCTGAATAGGGGGAGGCAGTGGTGGCCATGGATAGATTCATGCAATGCATGAATCTATCCATTAGAGAGGGGGGTGGCTGGAGAGAGGGACGCACCAGCACTGGGAGTAAGACTTGGTACCACCACACACCACCACTGGGAGAAAGACTTGGTACCACCACACACAACCACTGGGAGAAAGACTTGGTATCACCATGCACCACCACTGGGAGAAAGACTTGGTACCACCATGCACCACCACTGGGAGAAAGACTTGGTACCACCATGCACCACCACTGGGAGAAAGACTTGGTACCACCATGCACCACCACTGGGAGAAAGACTTAGTACCACCACGCACCACCCCTGGGGGAAAGACTTGGTACCACCATGCACCACCACTGGGAGAAAGACTTGGTACCACCATGCACCACCACTGGGAGAAAGACTTGGTAATTTCCCGCTTTAAGAATCTGCCTGAAGAGACTGGGTGGAAGACATTTCCTAGAACACTGTGAGTAAAGATCTTACTGGGCGTTCGACAGTTCCAAGAAGCAACAGGGAATCAGCTGCTAACAATTGCCCCTATGGTCTACAGCTGTCGGGGCCGTAGATATACCAATATCCCCAGCTACCTCCAGAGAAGCTGCTATTGAGAGCCTAGAGAGAAGCTTGTTCTTTGACTATTGTTGTTGATAATTTTGGAGTATCCCCTGAACCCCTCTCCTGTTAAATCCTAAAAACACATCCCCTAGAATGGACTTTAGTTGGACTGTGTTGGTGTGGCTGGTGGCCTATGTATTATTTTGAAAAACCTGTCTGCTTCCTTCAGGGGTGAGCAAAATGGCGGCTGCAAAGTGGTTTCGATATCCTGACCGGACGTCATATGACGACTTCAGGATATTAGGCCGCTGCGCACCCCCGGGGGGCGTGCATCGCGTCGCTCGTTGTTGCGGGGTGTCAGACAGACACCCCACAACACCTATCTAGGTACAGAGTCTATGACGGAGACTCTTTACCACATGATCAACCGTGTCCAATCATGGCTGATCACGATGTAAATAGGAAGAGCCGGTGATCGGCTTTTCCTCACTCGCGTCTGACAGACACGAGTAGAGGAGAGCCGATCGGCTGCTCTCCTGACAGGGGGGGTCTGTGCTGATTGTTTATCAGCAGAGCCCCCCTCGGATCCCACCCAGGACCACCAGGGAAGCCGCCCAGGACCACCAGGGAAGCCATCCACACTGGACCACCGGGTATGCCCCCTAGACCCCCAGGGAAAAACTAATCTGTGCCCAGGCAGCTGCCAATCAGCACCCACTCACAATGCCTACCACTGCCAGTGCCAACAGGGATGCCTATCAGTGCCGCGTATTAGTGCCCATCAGTGCCACCTATCAGTGCCCATCAGTGCACAGCAGTGCCGCCTATCAGTGCCCATCAGTGCACAGCAGTGCCGCCTATCAGTGCCACCTATCAGTGCCACCCATAAGAACCCATCTTTGCAGCCTTTCAGTGCCCATCAGTGTTGCCTATCAGTGCCCATCAGTGCCACCCAGTGCCACCCATGAGTGCCCATCAGTGCCGCCTATCAATGCCCATCAGTGCTGCATATCAGTGCCACCCATCAGTGCCGCCTACCAGTGCCCATCAGTGCTGCATATCAGTGCCCATCGTCAGTGCCCGTCAGTGCCCGCTCATTGGTGCCAACCCATCTGTGTCGCCTTATCAGTGCCTGTCAGTGCAAACGATATTCATTGCCAGCTTGTTTTAAAAAAAAGCACACAAACCCCTCCAAATGTACCCCAAAATACATACCAGACCCTCAGAGGGGTCTGTATGCTGTTTTTTTAAACATAAATTATCATTTGGCATGAATATTAATATTAATGTTTTCCTTTGTAAATGTCGGTGCTGCTGCAGCACTTTCTGTACATTACAGAGATGTGTTCCTTCATGGGCAGGATGTGTTATTTAACTACTTCCCTACAATGCTATAGCCGAAAGATGGCTACAGATCGGCTCTGTTGTTCCTGGAGGGCGTCCATAGAGGTCCTTCCGGAACCACGCCCCTCTGGACACAGCCAATCACAGATCAGGGTAAAGGGCCAATCACAGCAGCCCTTTACCATGTGATCAGTTGTGTCCAATCACAGCTGATCACAATGTAAACAGACTTGCCGGTTCGAGTGCAACAGGAAACCTTGCTTACCCAGCAATATGTACCCGGCTGTGATACAATGGGCACATGGAGCTGCCCATCTGTCAAAGACTCTTATGAATTCCCTGGACTTCACTGACTAGCGACTTCTGTAAGTCGTGCACCATTTGTGCAAAGTGTAACCCGGAGAAGGCGCCACATAAACACCTGGCAAAGCCCTTGTACCCTTTCCAGCGGATACAAATTGACCACATCCAAATACCAAAGAGTGGACGATTTGAGGACGCCTTAGTAGTTTCACACACCCCACCACCCCCAGAGTAAGGTAGAAAGAATGAATGGCACCTTGAAAACCCAAATGCTAAAAATGGCCCACAATACTGGTATGAGCAGTCTGCCCATTGCCCTGTTCAGCATCAGATACACACCAAGGGGAGAACACTCCCTATCCCCTTACGAGATTTTGTTTGGTTCAGCCCTTAGACTTGGTTGTTATTATTTTCCACAACAGTTATAACTGCAGTATGATGTGTTGACTAACTATATAACCGCATTATCACGAGAATTAACCCAAATACGTGCCTAGGTGTTTTCTTCCATTCCAGATCCTGAATTAGATACAGGAACACACCAACTACTGCCTGGAGATTGGGTGCTGGTAAAGAAATTTGTGAGAAAACATTCTCTTGAACCCAGATATGATGGTCCCTTCCAGGTCCTGCTGACCACAAGTACATCTGTAAAGTTGGCTGGGAAGAACACTTGGATCCACCCCTTCCACTGTATGAAAGTCCCAAGTCCGGAGGACAAGACATTGACTGCACCACAATGTCTATATTGTATATCCCTTTCCTGTTAAATCTGGTGAGGGCCCAACAGGTGGCTATCACTAAGAGGAGTGCTCCTGAGAGATGTTTTGACCAACATGTGTATACAAATGCCATAGGGGTCCCAAGGGGGGTCCTAGATGAGTTTAAAACCCGAGACCAAGTAAAGGCAGGTTTCGAGTCTCTGATCCCCATAATCACTGTCAACAAAAATGTAGACTGGATAAATGACATTTATTACAATCAGCAGCGGTTTGTGAATTAAACCAGAGATGCCCTACAGGGGATTGTTGACCAATTAGCCCCCACATCTTACATGACGTTTCAGAATAGAATGGCCTTGGACATGGTTTTAGCGGAGAAGGGGGGGTGTTTGTAAAATGATAGAAGGTACAGGGACACGCTGTACATATATTCCTGACAACACCGGTCCAAATGGTAAGGTCACCCTGGCCATAAAAAAGTTGGAAAGCCTACCAGTAGAGCTGAAGAAGAATTCAGGTATCTCAGACCCATGGGACCAATATTTTAGCTGGATGAGCGGGTGGAAAAATATTTTAGCCCAAATAGGTGTAGCTGTGTTCATCATTTTGATCATCCTCGCTCTGATGGTTTGCTGGATTTTACCTTGTCTGAAGAAGTTAGTGCAGAAAATTGTGGAAAAATAGCACCCCAACCTTCTTGAACCAAGAAGGAGGAGATTTTGATGGGGCAGATGAGAAACCTTACTTGAGAAGAGCGGAGAGGTCGATTTGGGTGATATTTGGAGACAAGATTGGTGATGTAGCTCGGGGCAGAGTTGTGAATGGCTTTGTATGTTGTGGTTAGTATTTTGAATTTAATTCGCTGGGTGATTGGGAGCCAGTGTAGGGATTGGTGGAGAGGGTTGGCAGACGCTGAGCGGTTGGTAAGGTGGATAAGTCTGGCAGTAGCATTCATGATAGACTGAAGAGGGGAGGGGCCTATGGAGAGGCAGGCCAATGAGAAGGGAGTTGCAATAGTCAAGGCGAGAGATAACAAGGGAGTGAATGAGGAGTTTGGTGGTTTCATTTGATAAAAAGGGGCGAATTTTAGAGATGTTACGGAGGTGAATTCTACAAACTTTTGACAACGATTGGATTTGAGGCTGAAATGACAAGTCAGAGTCTAGGATTACACCTAGTACCCTGGTGTGAGGGGAGGGCCTGATGGTTGCATTGTTGATTTTGATGGAAAAGTCATGGAGGGGGGCGGGGGCGGGGGGAATATTAATAGCTCAGTTTTAGAGAGATTTAGTTGAAGGAAGTGGTGTGAAATCCAGGCTGATATGTCAGTTAGTAAGTTAGTAATGGAGAGGAGACTGAAGGAGTGAGGTGAGGAGTAGACAGATAGATTTGGGTGTCATCGGCGTATAAGTGGTATTGGAAGCCGTGGACGGTTATCAAGTGACCAAGGGAGGAGGCGTAGATAGAGAAGAGAAGGGGTCTAAGAACCGAGCCTTGGGGGACCCCCACAGAAAGGGGCAATGGAGAGGAGGAGACAGAGTTGTAGGTGACACTGAAGGAGCGCTGTGATAAATAGGCAGAGAACCAGGATAGAGCAGAATCTCGGAGGCCAAGGGAATGTAGTTTATTGAGAACGAGCGGGTGGTCAACAGTATCAAAGGCCGCAGAGAGGACACGTAGTAGGAGTATGGAGTACTGGCTGTTTGTTTTAGCAGTTAGTAAATCGTTAGTGAGTTTTAGTAAGGCAGTTTCCGTGGAGTGCTGCGAGCGAAAGCCAGACTGTAAGGGGTCAAGAAGGTTATTTTCATTGAGGTAGGAGCCAAGACGGTTGTAGACTAAGCATTCTAGAAGTTTAGAGGTGAATGGGAGTAATGAGATGGGTCTTAAGTTGTTCAGGTCGGTGGGGTCCAGAGAGGGCTTTTTAAGAATGGGAGTGATCTGTGCATGTTTTAGGGAAGATGCCACTATAGAGAGGGAGAGATTGAAGATGTGGGTGAGGGAGCATAGGATAGAAGAAGAGGGTGACCGTAGTAGTTGTGAGGGAACAGAATCCAAGGGACAATTGGTTAGGTGGGCATCCGAGAAAATTTTTGTAACCTCTTCAGTAGTAGCCAATTCAAAAGAGGAGAGTGTTGAATGTACTGATAGGCAAGGTATGTTGGGTGGGGAAGACGTACGCACAGTGGAGGTGTCCTCAGGAATTGCACCAATCTTGTCTTTGAAGTGATTGGCAATCTCTTGGGCAGTGAGTGAGTTAGTGGGTAGAGGGGGTGGTGGACGAAGCAGAGAGTTAAAGGTTGAGAAGAGCCGACGGGGACTGGATGCAGAGGCGGCTCTCTAATTAGGCGAAATAGGCGGTGGCCTCAGGCCTCGCAGTCATAGGGGCCTCGCACAGCTGGCTAGTTTACCTAATTAGAGAGCCGCCCCTTCCAGCAGCAGAGATCTCCGCCATCTCGCAGTCCTGTAGCCCCTCACTCTGCTATAGGGAGAGATACAGGCTGCGAGTGAGACGTGTGATCGGAGCTCCAGATCACAGACAGGGAGAGCCGCTCAGTAGAGCTCTGACAGATCTCCCCACTCCCCCTTCTGCCCGCACAGCCAGACAGAAGAGGAGAGAGAGCTTCTGCTCCTCCTCCTCCCGCCCTCTCCTCCTGTGTCTGCCCCGCCCACTCTCCTCGGCAGTGTTCTCTGCTCTGCCTCACAGAAGGGGATGTGTGGGCGGGAAGATTCAAGCTGGAGCCCAGCAAAGAGAAAAGGACAAGGGGAGTGTGATCCATCCATCCATCCATCCATGCAGTCCCTCCTGCCTCCCAGTGAGTACACTGATGTAGGGGATGCTCTTCCTTCCCTTCCCTCTCCACCCCCTTCTCTTTCTTTCTTCCCTCCCTTCCTTCCATCTATTTTTCTTTCTTTCTTTCTATCTATCTATCTTTCCTTCTTTCCTTCCTTCCATCTTTCTTTCTTTCTTTCTTTCTTTCTTTCTTTCTTTCTTTCTTTCTTTCTTTCTTTCTTTCTTTCTTTCTTTCTTTCTTTCTATCTATCTTTCCTTCTATCTATCTATCTATCTATCTATCTATCTATCTATCTATCTATCTATCTATCTATCTATCTATCTATCTATCTATCTATCTATCTATCTATCTATCTATCTATCTATCTCTCTATCTATCTATCTATCTATCTCTCTATCTATCTATCTATCTATCTATCTATCTATCTATCTATCTATCTATCTATCTATCTATCTATCTATCTATCTATCTATCTCTCTATCTATCTATCTATCCATCTTTCTTTCTTTCCTTCTATCTTTCTTTCTTTCTTTCTTTCTTTCTTTCTTTCTTTCTTTCTTTCTTTCTTTCTTTCTTTCTTTCTTTCTTTCTTTCTTTCTTTCTTTCTTCCTTCCTTCCTTCCTTCCTTCCTTCCTTCTCCACCCATCCCCCTTTTATTTCTCTCTTTGTGACAGCCTACCAGAATAGGTAGGATCTGTGAGAGCAGCTTCCCTGTGCAGCTCTGCTTGAGGAAAATATATCTTTATTATGCCCACTCACCTACCCCCTGTACTGTACACTCCTAATACAGTTCATTTTCATCCCTTGAATTTTTTTTCCCATTATGGGAGTGAGTGGGGCCTCATGTCTAAGTTTTGCCTAAGGCCTCACAAAGTCCGGAGCCGCCTCTGACTGGATGACAAGGAATTAGGCTCGATTCACACCTATGCATGTTGCTTTTGAGCGTTTTTGGAGGTTTTTTTTTTCATGCTTGGCACGTTTTTGAGCCGCGTTTTTGTCGCGTTTTTGCGACGTTTTTGCCGCGTTTTTGCCGCGATTTGCGTTTTGCGTTTTTTTTTTTTTTTTTTTTTTTCATTTTTTTTTACAGTCTTAAAAAAAAATTACAAAAAAAAAAAAATAAAAAAAAACGGCAAAAACGCACCAAAAACGCACCAAAAACGCTGCAAAAACGCTGCAAAAACGGTGCACTTGCGTTTTTGATGCTTGTCCATTGAAATCCATTACATGCAAAACGCTGCTTTTTGCATGAAAAAAAGTCCCCGACCCTTTCCAAAAACGCAGAGATACAAAAAAGCATTGATGTGAACATGTTCCATAGGAACCCATGTTAAAAAATTCCCATGCATTTCTGCAAAATGCAAAATGCATCAAAAAACGCGCTAGTGTGAATGGAGCCTTAATAAGAGAGACAAAGTAGGCTTGTTTGGCAGCATGGAGGCATGAATTGTATTTTAGGAGGGCAGATTTATATAGGGTGAAGTCTTGCAGGCATTTGGTTTTACGCCACAGTCGTTCAAGAGCACGGCAATGTCTTTTGAGATTTCTAATGTTGTTAGTTTGCCAGGGTTGTAACGGTCAGGGGCCTGATTCTGCGTGTGGTTAGAGGAGCAAGTGCATCTAGTGATGATGAGAGTGAACTGTTGTAGACAGAAGTGGCCAGGTCAGGACAGGACAGGGGAGAGATTATGTCATATAGGTGGTTGGTAGCAGAATAGAGAAGAGAAGGGTTAAAGTGACGAAGGTTTCTACAAGTAATTGTTTGCTGCTTGGAGGGATGGGTGGTTGGAGGCAAGGATACAGTGAAAGTAATGAGGTTGTGATCAGAGAGAGGAAAGGGGGTGTTGGTGAGGTTGCCAGGGTTGCAGAGATGGGAGAATACAAGGTCAAGGGTATTACCATTGGAGTGAGTGGAAGTACGTGTCCATTGGGTTAGGTCAAAAGATGAGGTTAAATTGAGAAGTTTAGCTGTAGTTGGGCTGTTAACATTGACAGGAATGTTGAAGTCACCAAGAATAATGGTGCGTATTTCAGAGGAGAGAAAGTAGGGTAGCCAGGCAGTAAAGTCATCAAGAAAGCGCGATACCGGTCCTGGAGGCCGATATATTGCTGCAAACCTCAGAGAAATGGGAGAAAACAGACGAACACAGTGCATCTCGAAAGAAGAGAGGGATAGAGAGGGAGGGACAGTAAGGACTTGGAAGGTGCTTTGTGGGGACAGAAGGAAGCCAACTCCACCTCCTTTCTGTCTGTTGGGTCTGGGGGGAGTGAGTCCAATGGAGACCACCATGGGAGAGGGCAGCAGGAGAAGCTGAGTCAAAATTTTGAAGCCAGGTTTCTGTTATGGCGAGTATGTTCAAGCCATGAGAGATGAAGAGGTCATGTACAGATGTTAGCTTGTTACAGATGGAGCGGGCGTTCCAAAGGGCACATGAGATTGGTGGGCTGCTTTGAGGAAGCAGGGGGATAGAAATTAAACTGAATGGATTGCGGTGGTTGCCAGAGGGGGAGGGGCATTGGATATGTGACTTGCATTTGGAAAATGCCAGACCAGGATTAGGAGAAATGTCACCTGAGACTAGGAGAAGGAGGAGGGTGAGGAAGGCAAGATGGGAGTGGGATGTGCATGAGTGCACGTGTCTAGTGGGCCTGGTGTTTATGTCAGCATGTGGGTGCAGCAAATGCAGGAGATGATGGGTGCCATAGTAGGGAGAGGGTAGGAGTGAGGGTGATATGTGCATGCTGCAGGGAAGAGAGGAGGGGTAGAGTAAAGATAATTTGAGGATAGAAGACACCAATGTGAGAAGGAAGAGAATGAGGAGCATGTTAGTGGATAGAGAGTGGGAAACTAACCTAATATAAAATATATGTCAAAGCTGGTTTGCTTGTAGTCTTGCAGAGTGGAGCAGAGTTCTTGTTCATGCAGCTTTAGTTATCCTGCTTTCGTTAAACTGCGTCGGTGAAACTGTGCATCACTCGTGACAGAGCCATGATGTCTGCGCCTTGCCCCTGTCTGCGCCACCCCATAAGCTGCTATAACTTTATAGGGAGACTAAGCTGGGATGCATTTCTCAGTTGGTCATTATTGGGTCTGATTTGAGACACCTGAATATGGGAGAGGAGATGGCCAGTGCCAGACCAGATACAGGTTAGGGTCGTAAAGCTAATTACCTCTCTTGATCACTCAAACCACATGGAGTTGAGAATCAATCACTAGTAATATTGCTATTGCAGTGTGTTTGTTATAGAGCTAGCAGTAAATATGGAAGTTTAAAGACATGGCAGCAGGAGACAATTACCAAAAATATGTTAGAGCAAAGTCAGCAAAGTCAGTTCAGTAGAGATGTACAGATGGATAGGAGACAATTACCAAAATATACTCAGATATAAAAACCCTGTGTAAGCAGGAAGAATAAAGGAGTATCACGTATCTGAGCAGAGGCTCAGAGTGGTATTTCATTGTGCGCACAAAATTATTCAGGGCTAATCAGGATGGGGACAGATACTCAACAGATGATTGGTCTGATCCATTTCACTACCTATGGCAGTCTCTCCCCCTTGTAAGGCCCTTGTCCCATGCTGCAGTACTCACACTGTCCTCCTTGCTCCCTCTGCCTCTCAGGAAAGCCTCCTCCAACTTCTTCTATGGTGGGATCTTTTCAGGCCAGCCACCTGAGCCCTGGGCCGAGGTAGAGCCCCCTCCCTGGCAGGGGTCCCTCGTGGGTCACCAACAGTCTCCTCAGCACTGTATCTCTATCTTCCACCCAACTCCCTTGTTGACATGACTCAATCATATTTAAGGGCTTACTCAGTCCCCTGCCAGGCCCACCGCCTGAGGATTGGCCAAGTTCCCCCTAAATATGCAGGACAACCGTCCTAGCCTCCGCCCTCTAATTTCTAGAACATTCTCCAACATTCTAGAACCAGGGGAAGGCACCAAAGAGCTGCCTAGATGAGTTGTTCAGCTCTGTACTTTAATGAACCCTGACCCAGATTCCATGGCTCAGGCTTAGCCCTGAGCCAAACTATTAGACATGTGAAATTCGTTTCGTTCCAAATTCGTATTTTAACAAATTTCGACAAATTAGTTCAACGAAAACCCATTTAACAAATTTTTCTGGAAATTCAGACATTCCAAAATTCGGAAATCCGCAAGTCCAAAAATAAGGACGAAAATCTGAAAATTCGAAAACCCAAAAATTCAAAAATCTGAAATAATAACTGACTAATAATAACTTAACTATTACTAACTATTAAATTATTGGTATTGGAATTTCCTTTCAAATTTGGCTGTTAGTAAACGTAACCAATACAAATTTATCCAAAGTTACAAATTATCCAAAATAACCAATGCCGTATATAAAAAATGGAACGTAACAAATTAATAATAATAAATAACAATAATAATAAAAAAACTTTTTATTATTATTATTTATTATTAATTCATTCCATTCCATTTGTTTAGATATGACATTCATTATTTTGGATAATTTGTAACTTCGGATAAATTTGTATTCGTTACGTTCGCTAACAGCCAAATTTGAAAGGAAATTCCAATACCTATAATTTAATAGTTAAGTTATTATTAGTTAGTTAGTTAGCTATTATTCAGAATTTTCAGATTTTCGTTCTTTAGAATTTTTGGATTTACTTTCTTTTTTTTTTAATCAGATTTCCGAATTTTCAAATTTCCGAATTTATGAATTTACGAAATTACGAATTTATGAATTTATAAACTTATGAACTTATGAATTTACAAATTTCCCAATTTTCGAATTTATGAATTTACAAATTTATGAACTTCTGAATTTACGGATTTTTGGATTTCCTAATTTACAAATTTACAAATTGATGAATTTACAAATTTTCCAATTTACGAATTTATGAATTTCGATCATAACTGTTGTGAATAATAAGTAATAATAAGTTGTGCCTTTTTAAGGACAGGTTTCCCGCACAATAATTATCATTGAATAATTTTTAACGAGGATATTTTTAAGATACAAAATCAATCTAAATGACACAGTCTGTGCATGTGAAACTTATTCACGGAGACGTGTGGTCATACGAAATAGTAATTTATTGGTTAACAAACACAAATAATCACATGAAATTAAGATACCGATTGCGTTACATGAACGTCTAGAAAATCAATAAAAACACTTGCAAAAATGGGCGTACCGTCCCTTCGACCTAATACCACCATGATAACTTCTCGGTAGAATCAATAACCTTGTGAACTTGACAATTAAACAGAACGTCTGTATTTCACACGTACAACCGTTACTTTGCTGCAGGTAAGTAAGTGGTTAAAAATGTGAAATAAATTAGACGTTTGTATTGTCAATAAATGTGGCAACTATGCAAAAAGAAAAATATGATGAAAATTTGAATCTTTAGAAAAAAATCTACAAGGGGGTTATTGATTCGGGAGAATGATTATCAATTGTATAATATTCAATACATCAATATTTGAGAGAACATATCAATATTTGAGAGAACATACAAGATAAAATCAACATGACATAATTACCCATTCCAGGATGGCTACTGTTCCTATTGGCTGGTTACCAGAGTTAAGATGGCTGCCATAGTTTCAAAATGGATACTCTTAAAGAGGATTTACTTCTTGTGACCTCTCCGAGTTCTAAGTATTAGGTGTTGAGGAATCTTCATGAATGTAAAGATATGTATTCATGCATGGTGCATGAGTGTCCCTCTGGGAGTGTGTCTGTCTCCCAGTGTCCCCCCTCAGGGTGGATCCCTGAGCTCTCCTCCTTCCTCTTCCTTTCCTGGCATCTTACTTGCCTCTAAATACCATTTCAGATAATAAGACCATAAAAATTATAATGGCTCTGCCCAAAAGGACGTGGCTCACTTTCCATTGGGTTAGGAGACTTAATTATTAACCTTCTCTGGAAATTTAGGGAGTCCACATAATATCATCTTAAACCACCAGGTGTCTCACATGTGTTTTGAGTCCTTCCTTTTAAGTTAATACGTTCTATTTTCATAATACCCTGTTTATCCTAAAATAAGACCTAGCGTGATTGTCAGTAATGGCTGCAATATAAGCCCTACCCCCCAAATAAGCCCTACCCTGTTTCTCCGAAAATAAGCCCTACCCTGAAAATAAGACCTACAAGGACTTTAACTAGGGCTTATTTGGGGGGTAGGGCTTATATTGCAGCCATCACCGACAATCACGCTAGGTCTTATTTTAGGGGAAACAGGGTATGTATAATGGTAAGGATAGTATATACCTTTAAATGTTCTGGTAATCGGTCTAATGTAAAACACACTCAGTATAATCTTGATTAGTCACTATTACATAACTTGGTTATATACCTGTATCTCTATAAATGTATATCTGTAAAAACTGGTCTATCTATAAAATACACACGTTGTTATATATATTCATCAATACTACATAAAAATGATTATCTATATGGATACCTGTATAACTTCTGGTATCTCCACTGAATATTCATTTATCTGAGCATAGGCTACAGTCTTATATAGTTTTAATCATAATTATATGTTTTTCCTAATACTAATTAGTTTCTTAAAACACTTCTACTTATAAAATCACGCTTTCATATACATTTTCTTCATACCAAAGTTGTTGGGTCCGCAGATGCCAAAATTATAATATGTCTCTGTGACCTACAATGTCATAGATAGTTTGAAATGACTTATAATAACCATATAGGTACTTTTTAAAATATTTTTGACTGGCACAAGATTCACCTCTTTCTAACGTGTTGAGATGGACGTTGACCATTCCCGCTGGATGTTTAGAGATGACTTGTTTGTCTAAACCGTTCCTAAAAATTCACACAATGGGTTTTGTTAGCCAAGGTGTTAGCTATTTAAACAGCCCCTCACTTGAACACAATGGGTTTAGGCCAGGTGAGGTTATTCCTATGTGAGAATAGTCTGCATAACCTTGTATCCTATTTTTTCGTTTATTCACTAATACCATGTAAATATCTCCTTGTTTTGTGACGAGAGCAGCCATTGTTCCAACAGTTTTCCTCACAATACGTGCTTGTAAAAGTCTTCAATATTTGAAGTAGTAGAAAAACTTGGAAAAACATCTAATTTGTCCTAAAGGTCTCCAAAAGGGCAACAGTTCAATTACTGCAACATCACAGTTCATCTACTTTTTGAGGCCTAAGAAACTCTCATATTTTTGACAGTAAATATAAAATGTATTCCTTCATGAATTCACAACAAGCTCCTCCTAGTCCATCTGGAAGCTTCCTCAAGGTTCCAGAAACAGGGGGAGCATGGCCGGCCCTACCATGGGACCCGATGGAGCCATGGTTCCAGGCGGCACATTCAGGGGGGGCGGCAAATTGCCGCCCGCCAGCCAGCCCATTCCGCCCGCTCCGCTGCGGATCTCACTGGGAGGATCTGCCGAGAAAGGTCCCCCATCGTATACTGTCCGCCCTGTACTGCGCAGGCGCAGCGCTTGCGCAGTACGGAGGACAAAGGAGACGCCGAAAGTCTCCGAACATGAACAGTTGTTCATGAGCTCTACACGGCGCCTACGCTTCAGAGTACATTGTGCCACACGCTCCCGCTGTTGATGTTCGGAGACTTTCGGCGTCTCCTTTGTCCTCCGTGCTGCTCAAACGCAGTACAGGGCGGACACTATGCGATGGGGGACCTTTTTTGGCAGAACACCGGGCTCCTCACAGTGGGATCAGCAGCAGTGGCAAGTGACAATCCGCAATGTGAGGCAGGTGACGTCGTGGCAAGTGACAATCCGCATCTGAAGGCAGGTGACGTCGTGGCAAGTGACAATCCGTAATGTGTGGCAGGTGACGCCATGGCAAGTGACAATCCGCATCTGAAGGCAGGTGACGTCGTGGCAAGTGACACGCTCAGGGCTCCCACTGATTCTGCATTATGGTGAGTTGAACTATTTTATTTTATATAACAATGTAATAATAGAAATATTGCACTTTAATCATTTTTTTTGCAATATGACACTGCAGCGCTTTAACTGACAATTGCGCGGTCGTGCGACGTTGCACCCAAACAAACTTGAAGTCCTTTTTTTTCCCATAAATAGAGCTTTCTTTTGGTGATATTTGATCACCTCTGCGGTTTGTATTTCTATAGGTCCTCTTTATACTCCTTTACATGTATAGAGCCATGACAGGTCCACTTTAGTTACCATGATATAAAATAATGGATGTGGGGGCATTTTGGTGGGCGGGATTTTTTTTTTTGGGGGGGGGAGTATCATTTCATTCTTGGTACCAGGCAGCACAATGTCTTGGGCCGGCACTGAGGGGGAGGCACCAGAGAAACTGTTCGCTAAGTCATCCAGCCATCCTGAGTCACTCGGCCCGAACCCAGATTCAACCCAGGCCTGGCTCTCAGCCAGACCAATTTTCCTACACTAGCAAACCTATTTACATCTAGCACACTAGCTAGAGGGTGCTACACAATGTCCCTGGATACTTGGATGCCTCCTGCCAGACAAACATTTCTCCCATGAACTCTCCAGACCAGATCCTCAGTGAAATCCCTTAGTTAGTTGCAGACATTTTCAGCCAGACAGGCCCCCCACCTCTAGCATAGCTGGGGCCTCCTTGAGTACACGCACAACTTCAGCTGGGCTGCTTGGAAGGGCAGCAGCTCTTCAGGCTGGAAACTTCTCCTCCTACATTTACTGTATATATACACAAAGATACAATGTAACATTGTTACTTTTGCATCATTGTGTTCATTCAACTTCTCAGATCAAAGGGACGAACTTAGATCTGCAGATAATGTCAATTAAAGTGTTACTAAACCCAGAACTCTGCAGTCACTATATCTGATCTCCCCAGGAGCCTGCAGTCACTATATCTGATCTCCCCAGGAGCCTGCAGTCACTATATCTGATCTCCCCAGGAGCCTGCAGTCACTATATCTGATCTCCCCAGGAGCCTGCACTCACTATATCTGATCTCCCCAGGAGCCTGCATTCACTATATCTGGTCTCCCCAGGACTCTGTATTCACTATATCTGGTCTCCCCAGGAGCCTGCATTCACTATATCTGATCTCCCCAGGAGCCTGCAGTCACTATATCTGATCTCCCCAGGAGCCTGCAGTCACTATATCTGATCTCCCCAGGAGCCTGCAGTCACTATATCTGATCTCCCCAGGAGCCTGCACGCACTATATCTGATCTCCCCAGGAGCTTGCACGCACTATATCTGATCTCCCCAGGAGCCTGCATTCACTATATCTGATCTCCACAGGACTCTGCAGTCACTATATCTGCTCTCCCCAGGACTCTGCATTCACTATATCTGCTCTCCCCAGGACTCTGCATTCACTATATCTGATCTCCCCAGGACTCTGCACTCACTATATCTGATCTCCCCAGGAGCCTGCATTCACTATATCTGATCTCCCCAGGACTCTGCATTCACTATATCTGGTCTCCCCAGGACTCTGCCTATTCACTATATCTGGTCTCCCCAGGAGCCTTCAGTCACTATATCTGATCTCCCCAGGAGCCTGCACTCACTATATCTGATCTCCACAGGACTCTGCATTCACTATATCTGATCTCCCCAGGAGCCTGCACTCACTATATCTGATCTCCCCAGGACTCTGCATTCACTATATCTGATCTCCCCAGGAGCCTGCACTCACTATATCTGATCTCCACAGGACTCTGCACTCACTATATCTGATCTCCTCAGGACTCTGCATTCACTAAATCTGGTCTCCCCAGGACTCTGCAGTCACTATATCTGGTCTCCACAGGAGCCTTCAGTCACTATATCTGATCTCTCCAGGACTCTGCAGTCACTATATCTGGTCTCCACAGGAGCCTTCAGTCACTATATCTGATCTCTCCAGGACTCTGCATTCACTATATCTGGTCTCCCCAGGAGCCTGCAGTCACTATATCTGATCTCCCCAGGAGCCTGCATTCACTATATCTGATCTCGCCAGGAGCCTCCAGTCACTATATCTGGTCTCCCCAGGAGTCTCCAGTCACTATATCTGATCTCTCCAGGACTCTGCAGTCACTATATCTGATCTCGCCAGGAGCCTGCAGTCACTATATCTGATCTCCCTAGGACTCTGCATTCACTATATCTGGTCTCCCCAGGAGCCTGCACTCACTATATCTGATCTCCCCAGGAGCCTGCATTCACTATATCTGATCTCCCCAGGACTCTGCAGTCACTATATCTGGTCTCCCCAGGAGCCTGCACTCACTATATCTGATCTCCCCAGGAGCCTGCACTCACTATATCTGATCTCCCCAGGAGCCTGCATTCACTATATCTGATCTCCCCAGGACTCTGCAGTCACTATATCTGTATAGTTGCCAACATTGCAAAAAAAATTTGTGGGACACTTTTTTGGCTGTAGGCAGAGCCATATAATAATTAGGGGGTGGGGCATGCATTTGTAAGCGTGGCACAGCAATAACAAAGAAAACTGCGTTGCGCAGCGCGCCGCAGCGAAAAATGGACGTGGTTATGTACAATAGTGGGCATGGCTTAAATGGGCGTGGCTCAAAGGGGGTGTGGTTAGAGTCTGAGATGAATGAGGGATGGAGAGGGAAAGGGGGAGAGAGGAATGTAGGGACGAACTTAGATCTGCAGATAATGTCAATTAAAGTGTTACTAAACCCAGGACTCTGCAGTCACTATATCTGGTCTCCCCAGGAGCCTGCAGTCACTATATCTGATCTCCCTAGGAGCCTGCACTCACTATATCTGATCTCCCCAGGAGCCTGCACTCACTATATCTGATCTCCCCAGGAGCCTGCATTCACTATATCTGATCTCCCCAGGAGCCTGCACTCACTATATCTGGTCTCCCCAGGACTCTGCATTCACTATATCTGGTCTCCCCTGGAGCCTGCAGTCACTATATCTGATCTCCCCAGGAGCCTGCAGTCACTATATCTGATCTCCCCAGGAGCCTGCATTCACTATATCTGATCTCCCCAGGAGCCTGCAGTCACTATATCTGATCTCCCCAGGAGCCTGCACTCACTATATCTGATCTCCCCAGGAGCCTGCACACACTATATCTGATCTCCCCAGGAGCCTGCATTCACTATATCTGATCTCCACAGGACTCTGCACTCACTATATCTGATCTCCCCAGGAGCCTGCATTCACTATATCTGATCTCCCCAGGACTCTGCATTCACTATATCTGGTCTCCCCAGGACTCTGCATTCACTATATCTGGTCTCCCCAGGAGCCTTCAGTCACTATATCTGATCTCCCCAGGAGCCTGCACTCACTATATCTGATCTCCCCAGGAGCCTGCACTCACTATATCTGATCTCCACAGGACTCTGCATTCACTATATCTGGTCTCCCCAGGACTCTGCACTCACTATATCTGATCTCCAAAGGAGCCTGCATTCACTATATCTGATCTCGCCAGGAGCCTCCAGTCACTATATCTGGTCTCCCCAGGAGCCTGCATTCACTATATTTGGTCTCCCCAGGAGCCTCCAGTCACTATATCTGGTCTCCCCAGCAGCCTGCACACACTATATCTGATCTCGCCAGGAGCCTGCAGTCACTATATCTGATCTCCCCAGGACTCTGCTGTCACTATATCTGGTCTCCCCGGGAGCCTGCAGTCACTATATCTGCTCTCCCCAGGAGCCTGCATTCACTACATCTGATCTCCCCAGGAGCCTGCAGTCACTATATCTGATCTCCCCAGGAGCCTGCAGTCACTATATCTGATCTCCCCAGGAGCCTGCACGCACTATATCTGATCTCCCCAGGAGCTTGCACGCACTATATCTGATCTCCCCAGGAGCCTGCATTCACTATATCTGATCTCCACAGGACTCTGCAGTCACTATATCTGCTCTCCCCAGGAGCCTGCATTCACTATATCTGATCTCCCCAGGACTCTGCATTCACTATATCTGCTCTCCCCAGGACTCTGCATTCACTATATCTGATCTCCCCAGGACTCTGCACTCACTATATCTGATCTCCCCTGGAGCCTGCATTCACTATATCTGATCTCTCCAGGACTCTGCATTCACTATATCTGGTCTCCCCAGGACTCTGCATTCACTATATCTGGTCTCCCCAAGAGCCTTCAGTCACTATATCTGATCTCCCCAGGAGCCTGCACTCACTATATCTGATCTCCACAGGCTCTGCATTCACTATATCTGATCTCCCCAGGAGCCTGCACTCACTATATCTGATCTCCACAGGACTCTGCACTCACTACATCTGATCTCCTCAGGACTCTGCATTCACTAAATCTGGTCTCCCCAGGACTCTGCAGTCACTATATCTGGTCTCCACAGGAGCCTTCAGTCACTATATCTGATCTCTCCAGGACTCTGCATTCACTATATCTGGTCTCCCCAGGAGCCTGCAGTCACTATATCTGATCTCCCCAGGAGCCTGCATTCACTATATCTGATCTCGCCAGGAGCCTCCAGTCACTATATCTGGTCTCCCCAGGAGCCTCCAGTCACTATATCTGATCTCTCCAGGACTCTGCAGTCACTATATCTGATCTCGCCAGGAGCCTGCAGTCACTATATCTGATCTCCCTAGGACTCTGCATTCACTATATCTGGTCTCCCCAGGAGCCTGCACTCACTATATCTGATCTCCCCAGGAGCCTGCATTCACTATATCTGATCTCCCCAGGACTCTGCAGTCACTATATCTGGTCTCCCCAGGAGCCTGCACTCACTATATCTGATCTCCCCAGGAGCCTGCACTCACTATATCTGATCTCCCCAGGAGCCTGCATTCACTATATCTGATCTCCCCAGGACTCTGCAGTCACTATATCTGTATAGTTGCCAACATTGCAAAAAAAATTGGTGGGACACTATTTTGGCTGTAGGCAGAGCCATATAATAATTAGGGGGTGGGGCATGCATTTGTAAGCGTGGCACAGCAATAAAAAAGAAAACTGCGTTGCGCATCGCGCCGCAGCGAAAAATGGACGTGGTTATGTGAAATAGTGGCATGGCTTAAATGGGCGTGGCTCAAAGGGGGTGTGGTTAGAGTCTGAGATGAATGAGGGATGGAGAGGGAAAGGGGGAGAGAGGAATGAAGGGACGAACTTAGATCTGCAGATAATGTCAATTAAAGTGTTACTAAACCCAGAACTCTGCAGTCACTATATCTGGTCTCCCCAGGAGCCTGCAGTCACTATATCTGATCTCCACAGGACTCTGCACTCACTACATCTGATCTCCTCAGGACTCTGCATTCACTAAATCTGGTCTCCCCAGGACTCTGCAGTCACTATATCTGGTCTCCACAGGAGCCTTCAGTCACTATATCTGATCTCTCCAGGACTCTGCATTCACTATATCTGGTCTCCCCAGGAGCCTGCAGTCACTATATCTGATCTCCCCAGGAGCCTGCATTCACTATATCTGATCTCGCCAGGAGCCTCCAGTCACTATATCTGGTCTCCCCAGGAGCCTCCAGTCACTATATCTGATCTCTCCAGGACTCTGCAGTCACTATATCTGATCTCGCCAGGAGCCTGCAGTCACTATATCTGATCTCCCTAGGACTCTGCATTCACTATATCTGGTCTCCCCAGGAGCCTGCACTCACTATATCTGATCTCCCCAGGAGCCTGCATTCACTATATCTGATCTCCCCAGGACTCTGCAGTCACTATATCTGGTCTCCCCAGGAGCCTGCACTCACTATATCTGATCTCCCCAGGAGCCTGCACTCACTATATCTGATCTCCCCAGGAGCCTGCATTCACTATATCTGATCTCCCCAGGACTCTGCAGTCACTATATCTGTATAGTTGCCAACATTGCAAAAAAAATTGGTGGGACACTATTTTGGCTGTAGGCAGAGCCATATAATAATTAGGGGGTGGGGCATGCATTTGTAAGCGTGGCACAGCAATAAAAAAGAAAACTGCGTTGCGCATCGCGCCGCAGCGAAAAATGGACGTGGTTATGTGAAATAGTGGCATGGCTTAAATGGGCGTGGCTCAAAGGGGGTGTGGTTAGAGTCTGAGATGAATGAGGGATGGAGAGGGAAAGGGGGAGAGAGGAATGAAGGGACGAACTTAGATCTGCAGATAATGTCAATTAAAGTGTTACTAAACCCAGAACTCTGCAGTCACTATATCTGGTCTCCCCAGGAGCCTGCAGTCACTATATCTGATCTCCCCAGGAGCCTGCATTCACTATATCTGATCTCCCCAGGAGCCTGCACTCACTATATCTGGTCTCCCCAGGAGCCTGCAGTCACTATATCTGATCTCCCCAGGAGCCTGCATTCACTATATCTGATCTCCCCAGGAGCCTGCAGTCACTATATCTGCTCTCCCCAGGAGCCTGCAGTCACTATATCTGATCTCCCCAGGAGCCTGCACTCACTATATCTGATCTCCCCAGGAGCCTGCACACACTATATCTGATCTCCCCAGGAGCCTGCATTCACTATATCTGATCTCCACAGGACTCTGCACTCACTATATCTGATCTCCCCAGGAGCCTGCATTCACTATATCTGATCTCCCCAGGACTCTGCATTCACTATATCTGGTCTCCCCAGGACTCTGCATTCACTATATCTGGTCTCCCCAGGAGCCTTCAGTCACTATATCTGATCTCCCCAGGAGCCTGCACTCACTATATCTGATCTCCCCAGGAGCCTGCACTCACTATATCTGATCTCCACAGGACTCTGCATTCACTATATCTGGTCTCCCCAGGACTCTGCACTCACTATATCTGATCTCCCCAGGAGCCTGCATTCACTATATCTGATCTCGCCAGGAGCCTCCAGTCACTATATCTGGTCTCCCCAGGAGCCTGCATTCACTATATTTGGTCTCCCCAGGAGCCTCCAGTCACTATATCTGGTCTCCCCAGCAGCCTGCACACACTATATCTGGTCTCCCCAGGAGCCTCCAGTCAATATATCTGGTCTCCCCAGCAGCCTGCACACACTATATCTGATCTCGCCAGGAGCCTGCAGTCACTATATCTGATCTCCCCAGGACTCTGCAGTCACTATATCTGGTCTCCCCGGGAGCCTGCAGTCACTATATCTGATCTCCCCAGGAGCCTGCACTCACTATATCTGATCTCCACAGGACTCTGCATTCACTATATCTGGTCTCCCCAGGACTCTGCACTCACTATATCTGATCTCCCCAGGAGCCTGCATTCACTATATCTGATCTCGCCAGGAGCCTCCAGTCACTATATCTGGTCTCCCCAGGAGCCTGCATTCACTATATTTGGTCTCCCCAGGAGCCTCCAGTCACTATATCTGGTCTCCCCAGCAGCCTGCACACACTATATCTGGTCTCCCCAGGAGCCTCCAGTCAATATATCTGGTCTCCCCAGCAGCCTGCACACACTATATCTGATCTCCCCAGGAGCCTGCATTCACTATATCTGATCTCCCCAGGACTCTGCAGTCACTATATCTGCATAGTTGCCAACATTGCAAAAAACATTTGTGGGACACTTTTTTGGCTGTAGGCAGAGCCGTATAATAATTAGGGGGTGGGGCATGCATTTGTAAGCGTGGCACAGCAATAAAAAAGAAAACTGCGTTGCGCAGCGCGCCGCAGCGAAAAATGGACGTGGTTATGTGAAATAGTGGGCGTGGCTTAAATGGGCATGTCTCGAAGGGGGTGTGGTTAGAGTCTGAGATGAATGAGGGATAGAGAGGGAAAGGGGGAGAGAGGAATGAAGGGACAGCAGCCCCAGATCCTACACAACAATAGAAATATCTGTATTCTAGAAAGTTTAACAATCAGCAGATAAAGATACTCCAAACACCTGGTGTTAACGCTTCAATCATCCCGGCACCATGATTGTTATGGTGTCAGGATGATTGAAACGCATTATTTCTATTATTACATTGTAATATAAAATGAAATCATTCAACTCACCATAATGCCGAATCAGTGGGATCCCTGAGCGTGTCACTAGCCATGTCGCCTGCCACCAGCAGAGTCCTTCCTTGCATCAGGTGCCACCAGCAGAGTCTGTTCTTGCATCAGGTGTCCCCAGCAGAGTCTGTCCTTGCATCAGGTGTCCCCAGCAGAGTCTGTCCTTGCATCAAGTGCCCCCAGCAGAGTCCGTCCTCGCATCAGGTGCCCCCAGCAGAGTCCCTCCTAGCATCAGGTGCCCCCAGCAGAGTCCCTCCTAGCATCAGGTGCCCCTAGCAGAGTCCCTCCTTGCATCAGGTGCCCCCAGCAGAGTCCCTCCTTGCATCAGGTGCCCCCAGCACAGTCAGTCTTTACACCAGTGTTCCCAGCCTCAGTCCTTAAATCAGTGTCTCAGGCAGAGCCATAGTTACCCACCCTGTACATAGTTACCCCCCCCTGTACATAGTTTCCCCCTCCCCCTAGTTACCCCCCTTTACATAGTTACCCCTCCTGTACATAGTATCCCCCCTGTACATAGTTCCCCCCTGTACATAGTAACCCCTCCTGTACATAGTTAACCCCCCCTCCTGTATATAGTTAACCCTCCACCCCCTGTATATAGTTAACCCTCCCCCTCCTGTATATAGTTAACCCCCCTCCTGTATATACGTAACCCCCCCTCCTCCTGTATATAGTTAACCCCCCACTACAGCTGGTGTCACCTGGTGCGGAAAAAAATTGGCGTCATCCCCCTCCACCAACTATGGTCCCCCTTCAGTATAGACCCCGCCCCCACTAAGAACAGACCGCCCCTCCAGCAGTATAGATCCTCCTCCCTCAGTACAGACCCCCTACTAAGTACAGACCCCCTCCATCAGTTTAGACCCCCTCAGCGTAGACCCCCCTCATCAGTATAGAACCCCTCAGTACAGACCCCTCTCCCTCAATACAGACCCCCTCAATCAGTGCAGACCCCTCAATGCAGACCCCCTTAATCAGTGCAGACCCCCTCAGTGCAGACCCCCTCAGTGCAGATCCCCCCTCAGTGCAGATCCCCCTCATCAGTATAGAACCCCTCAGTACAGACTCCTCTCCCTCAATACAGACCCCCCTCAGTGCAGTCCCCCCATCTATCAGTATAGACCCCCTCAGTGCAGACCCCCCTCCATCAGTGCAGACCCCCTCAATCAGTGCAGACCCCCTCAGTGCAAACCCCCTTAATCAGTGCAGACCCCCTCAGTGCAGACCCCCTCAGTGCAGACACCCTCAGTGCAGACCCCCCTCAGTGCAGACCCCCCTCCATCAGTGCAGACCCCCTCAGTGCAGACCCCCCTCAGTGCAGACCCCCTCAGTGCAGACCCCCTCAGTGCAGACCCCCCTCAGTGCAGACCCCCTCAGTGCAGACTATATCTGGTCTCCCCAGGAGCTTGCAGTCACTATATCTGATCTTGCCAGGAGCCTCCAGTCACTATATCTGATCTCCCCAGGAGCCTGCAGTCACTATATCTGATCTCCCCAGGACTCTGCATTCACTATATCTGATCTCCCCAGGACTCTGCATTCACTATATCTGATCTCCCCAGGACTCTGCATTCACTATATCTGCTCTCCCACAGTACACATACCATAGAAATGCAATTATTTTAGAAAATATAATCTGCTAAATACTTTTTCTCATGAGCAGTATATAGCAGCCCTGTGACTTCTATCAGTGCCTGGTTAAAGCTTGTAGGAAGAGTTTTCATACTGCACTGGCTGTCCAATCAGGATGCATGCCCCCTGACCCTCTGTCCGGACAGTGCTGATTGGCCCTGTGCTGATCACATGCACCCTCCCAAGAAAAAAAAAAAAACTCTCTAGCAATATGAACCAAACAGAGCATGTGCAGCCTGACTCCATAGACTCTGTCTTATCCGGACCTGTTTTGGAGTCAGTGGAATAAGGGGAGGATCAGAGAAGACAGGATCAAACAGCCTTTTTACACATTGCGGAGGATTAACCCCTTAGGTTCCACAGGGAGTATAACCAGCGTGCTTTACTGCATATACAGACTGACTTTACTGTTGTGGGTTTAGTAACACTTTAAAGCAACCTGACAAGTAAAAAAAAAAAAAAAAGTGTATACATTATAACATGTTCCTCTGTTTAACCCCTTATTAACTCTTAGTTTACTCTAGTCAGCCCTAATTAATTCATGCTCTTTCTCCCTCCAACTATAATTTTCCTGCGTTTTTTTTTTTTTTTTTGGTTTGTTTCTATTTTATTAACTATTAATATTTAACTTTTTTTTTTGTTTGTTTTGTTTGTTAATATTTTAAGGTGAAATGACTTTTACCTTTACAACCCCTTTAACCCTTTCCCTGCCAGTGTCATTTACACAGTAATCATTGCATTTTTATAGCACTGATCGCTGTATAAATGTGAATGGTCCCAAAATGGTGTCAAAAGTGTCCGATGTGTCCGCCATGATGTTGCAGTCACGATAAAAATCGCAGATCGCCGCCATTACTAGTAAAAAAAAAAAAAGACTAATAAAAATGCCATAAATCTATCCCCTATTTTGTAGACGCTATATATTTTGCGCAAACCAATCAATAAACGCTTACAATTTTTTTTTTTTAACTAAAAATATGTAGAAGAATACGTATCGGCCTAAACTGAGGAAAAAATTAGTTTTTTATATATTTTTTGGGGATATTTATTACAACAAAAGGTCAAAAATATTGTTTTTTTTTTCAAAGTTGTCCCTCTTTTTTTGTTTATAGCGCAAAAAATAAAAACCGCAGAGGTGATTAAATACCACCAAAAGAAAGCTCTATTTGTGGGGAAAAAAGGATGGGAATTTTGTTTGGGAGCCACGCTGCACGACCGCGCAACTGTCAGTTAAAGCAACGCAGTGCCAAATCGCAAAAAACGCTCTGGTCAGGAAGGGGGGTAAATCCTTCCAGGGCTGAAGTGGGTAAACAGGACAAATTTCAGAATAAAATGCAGACGTTTTATCTGCAGTAACACTATTTATTTTTAAACTAACACTGCTCAAAAAAAAAAGTGTTTTGTTTCGTTTTTTTGTGTTTTATTGTCCAAAGGATTACGAAAAAAATCATTGTTGTTCATATAAAGAAAAGAAAGTCTTGTTTCTCCTTAAAAAACAAAAAACAACGAACAAAATATGTATATTAACCTCTTGCCTGCCGGGCACTTTCTCCCCCTTCCTGCCCAGGAAAATTTTCAGCTTTCAGCGCTGTCCCACTTTGAATGACAATTGCGCGGTCATCCATCACTGTACACAAAATTACATTTTTATCATTTTTCACACAAATAAGAGATTTCTTTTGGTGGTATTTGATCCCCTCTGAGTTGTTATTTTTTGCTAAAAAAAAAAAAAAAACTAAAAAAGACCAAAAAAGTTTTTCTTAGTTTCTGTCAGTACATTTTTTTAAATAAGTAATTTTTCTCCTCCACTGATGGGCACTGAAAGGCAGCACTGGTGGGCGATGATAGGCGGCACAGATAGGTGGCACTGATGGGCGGCACTGATGGGCACTGACTGGCATCACTAATGGGCAATGATATGTGGCACTGATGTGCACTGACAGGTGGCACAGATGAGCACTGATAGGCAGCACTGGTGGGTGATGATAGGCGGCACGGATAGGTGGCACTGATGGGCGGACTGATGGAAACTGACTGGCATCACTAATGGGCACTGATTGGTGTCACTAATAGGCACTGATAGGTGGCACTGGTATGTGGCACTGATGAGCACTGATATGTGGCACTGATGAGAACTGATAGGCAGCACTGGTGGGCAATGATAGGTGGCACTGATATGTGGCACTGATGAGCACTGATAGGTGGCACTGATATGTGGCACTGATGAGCACTGATAGGCAGCACTAGTGGGCAATGATAGGTGGCACTGATATGTGGCACTGATGGGTGGCACTGATATGTGGCACTGATGAGCACTGATAGGCAGCACTGGTGGGCAATGATAGGCGGCACGGATAGGTGGCACTGATGGGCACTGAGTGGCATCACTAAAGGGCACTTATTGGTGTCACTGATGGGCACAGATAGGTGGCACTGATAGGCAGCACTGGTGGGCGATGATAGGTGTCACGGATAGGTGGCACTGATCGTCACTGATTGGCACTGATGAGCACAGACTGCATCACTAATGGGCACTGATTGGTGTCACTAATAGGCACTGATAGGTGGCACTGATATGTGGCACTGATGAGCACTGATAGGCAGCACTGGTGGGTGATGATAGGCGGCACGGATAGGTGGCACTGATGGGTGGACTGATGGAAACTGACTGGCTTTACTAATGGGCACTGATTGGTGTCACTAATAGGCACTGATAGGTGGCACTGATATGTGGCACTGATGAGCACTGATATGTGGCACTGATGAGCACTGATAGGCAGCACTAGTGGGCAATGATAGGTGGCACTGATATGTGGCACTGATGAGCACTGATGGGTGGCACTGATATGTGGCACTGATGAGCACTGATAGGCAGCACTGGTGGGCAATGATAGGCGGCACGGATAGGTGGCACTGATGGGCACTGAGTGGCATCACTAAAGGGCCCTTTTTGGTGTCACTGATGGGCACGGATAGGTGGCACTGATATGTGGCACTGATAGGCAGCACTGGTGGGTGATGATAGGTGGCTTGGATAGGTGGCACTGATCGGCACTGATGGGCACTGATGAGCACTGACTGGCATCACTAATGGGCACTGATTGATGTCACTGATGGGCACTGACTGGTGGCACTGATGGGCACTGATATGTGGCACTGATGAGCACTGATAGGCAGCACCGGTGGGCGATGATAGGCGGCACGGATAGGTGGCACTGATGGGCAGCACTGATGGGCACTGACTGGCATCACTAATGGGCACTGATTGGTGTCACTGATGGGCACTGCTGGGGCTGTACTGTAATCAGGGTACTGATGATCAGCGCTCTGATTACCTATACAGGTCCTCTCTGTGAGGAGATGCTGCTGATTGTCAGTGTGAGGTGTGGAGAGCCAATAAGGGGGACTTCCTTGTTTCCGTGGGACTGGCTGTGATTAGACACATCCGATCACATGGGAAAAGAGCAGAGTCATCGATCGGGGTCCCGTCGTGTCCTAGAAACATGGCGGGCCATCTCTGGGGCATTGTCTTTGACGTCATCCCAGAACGAGAGTGCATCCCGCCCACCCTCATTTCACTATACAGCGGGCGGGAAGTTGTTAAGTAATAGTAAAGTTATTGCCAAATTAACAGGTTCATTGCAGAAATGTAACAATTGCTCTGCTCCATAAGGGGGGGACCAGGGGGGAGACACAAAGTGGCACCCTTTGCTCTCTCCTTCCACTCAGTATTATTCCATACGGAAATTTCAAACAGCAATGCTGATATGCAAAGTGCAGTAAACTCATCAACCAATCACACTGCAGTAAACATGAATTTAACTGCATGAAGGCTATAAATTACTGAAATGTACTAACAGTGTTTAAACCTTCACACTTTCCTCTTCTCCTCTCAGTGATGGCGTCTTCTCATCTAGAAGAGGATCTGGAATGTTCCGTCTGTCTGAACATTTATATGGATCCCGTGACCCTGAAATGTGGACACAACTTCTGGAAAAAAACACTGGATACACAGGAGGGGTCTGGAGGTCATTCCTGTCCTGAATGTAGAGAAGAGCTCCAGGATCATCCTGTCCTTCAGAAGAAAATTACTAAGCATAAAATATTGGAGACCCGTCAGACTACACCGGGTGATCAGAACATAACCGGGGACTTACCTAAGCAGTGCTATGACACTCCTATACCTGCTGTGAAGTCCTGTCTGAGGTGTGAAGCTTCTCTGTGTGACGATCACCTGAGAGTCCACAGCAAGTCACCAGAACACGTCTTGTGTGACCCCACCACTTCCCTGGAGAACAGGAAATTCTCCTTCCATCAGAAGATCCTGGAGTATGACTGTACAGAGGACTCTGCCTTTTTCAATGTGTCCTGCACTTTGGCCAGAGAAAATCGAGGACACCAGGTGGAGACTCTAAATGGGGCCTCTAAGAAGAAGAACAAGAAGAAGAAGAAAAATAAGAAGGCAAAGAAGAAGAAGAAGAAGAAGAAGAAGAAGAAGAAGAAGAATGAAAACTGTTCTGCAAATCCCCATGACTAAGAGAAAGGAGACAGAGAAAAATGTGCAGAGTCTGGAGGAAAGCGTGACCTCAGGAGACCTCAGAAGACAACTTGAAGATGAGTATAAATGGGACAGAAGTGATTTTTTAAAGGAAATAAAGCAGCTTGGGCTCTTAATGATGAATATAATGCGGGAGATGGAAATAGAGAAGGAGGAGCTGTACAGGAAGATGAATGACATTAAGGGTGATATTACAGATCCATTGACTGTCCTACAGGAAACAAACACAGTGGACTTGAATGATACAGAGGATGGAGATTTTTATTTATTTTATTTGAGGTACTTATATAGCGCCGTCAATTTACGCAGCGCTTTACATATATATTATACATTCACATCAATCCCTATACCCTCAAGGGGCTTACAATCTAAGGTCCCTAACTCACATTCATACCTATACTAGGGCCAATTTAGACAGCATACAATTAACCTACCAGCATGTCTTTGGAGTGTGGGAGGAAACCGGAGTACCCGGAGGAAACCCACACAGACACAGGGAGAACATGCAAACTCCAGGCAGGTAGTGTCGTGGTCGGGATTCGAACCAGCGACCCTTCTTACTGCTAGGCGAGAGTGCTACCCACTACACCACTGTGCCACCCACATGATGAGGAACCAGACACAGGGGACTTGTGTGATACTGAGGATGGAGATGACGAGGAATCAGACACAGGGGACTTGTGTGATACTGAGGATGGAGATGATGAGGAACCAGACACAGGGGACTTGTGTGATACTGAGGATGGAGATGATGAGGAACCAGACACAGGGGACTTGTGTGATACTGAGGATGGAGATGACGAGGAATCAGACACAGAGGACTTGTGTGATACTGAGGATGGAGATGATGAGGATCCAGACACAGGGAACTTGTGGGATACTCAGGATGGAGATGATGAGGAACCAGACACAGGGGACTCGTGTGATACTGAGGATGGAGATGATGAGGAACCAGACACAGGGGACTTGTGTGATACTGAGGATGGAGATGATGAGGAACCAGACACAGGGGACTTGTGTGATACTGAGGATGGAGATGATGAGGAACCAGACACAGGGGACTTGTGTGATACTGAGGATGGAGATGACAAGGAATCAGACACAGAGGACTTGTGTGATACTGAGGATGGAGATGATGAGGATCCAGATACAGGGAACTTGTGGGATACTCAGGATGGAGATGATGAGGAACCAGACACAGGGGACTTGTGTGATACCGAGGATGGAGATGATGAGGAACCAGACACAGGGGACTTGTGTAATACTGAGGATGGGGATGATGAGGAATCAGACACAGAGGACTTGTGTGATACTGAGGATGGAGATGATGAGGAATCAGACACAGGGGACTTGTGGGATACTGAGGATGGAGATGATGAGGAACCAGACACATTGGACTTGTGTGATACTGCGGATGGAGATCATGAGGAATCAGACAGAGAGGACTTGTGGGATACCGAGGATGGAGATGATGAGGACAAAGAGAGACATGATAAACTCCTCCATGATGGAGGGGATCTGGATTGGGGGGGGTGTCACACACATTACACACAGGTTTATCTGATATCATGTCTGGGGTACATGTACAGGAATGTACAGGCACACATCTACTAGAAGGGGCAAAGGTCACATCAATGTCAGGTTATCCAGGCCGTGCCCCCAACCTGGCCCCACCATACAAATTCCACATCCCCAGGCGGGTGGACCAGATATTGAGGCTCTTTTCAAACATTAGGGGTTACAGACATATTACTAGATGTGAACACGGCTGGTCATAGGCTTCATATTTCAGATGACAGGAAAACTGCATCCTTCTCATTCCAGAGTCGTCCAGAAACACCAGAGAGATTTCATTATCCTCAGGTGATGAGCAGTCAGAGTTTCTCCTCAGGGAGACATTACTGGGAATTGAGCGTTGGGTCGGAGTTACTGGGGAGTTGGGTTGAGTTACAAGAATGGAGGTCATCCAGTTGGAAACAATAAGACATCCTGGAGTTTGGAGAAGTGGTGGCAGTGGGATGATCAGTACGCGGTCATACATGACTCCAAACATGTTTTAATACCCGGTGGTATCTCCAGTAGCAGAATCGGGATATATTTGGATTATGAGGCCGGGCAGATCTCCTTTTATGAATTGTGTGACCCGATCTGCAACATATTGAATAGGCGAATTCAACACCTCTACACCTTCACCGCCACCTTCACTGAGCCCCTCCATGCTACGTTATGGGTATGTTATGGATCTATAGAGCTATGTGGAGGGGAATCCCATGTGGGAAATCTGCCCAGACACTGATGACACCACATAGAGTAGACAGCCAATAGGAGGAAGAAGAGGACAAGAAAAATAATTTCTGATTTATGTATAAAGTTGTAGGCTTCGGGGCCGTCATCTTCATCCTAAACATCACTTCACTACGTAATGTGTCACTGACCAGGAACAAGCATGCAGGAGGGCAGAGTGTTCAGACTTCACTGGCTGCATGCTTGTTCTGGGTCATTATAACAGTAGGTAGTGTAGGCCAGGATTAGGATGACAGCCCTGTAGCCTGAATCTCATGTATCTAAAGCCAAAATGTCATCTGGGGCTCCATTGAGAAATATTAGACAGACTAAAGAAAATAAACTTTTCTGTAGTAGAGTAGGGGAAGGCTAGAACCCCTGTCAGGTTTTTACTTATGTTTGTGTCCCTAATGTAGATTTTTCCTATGTGTTAAAAACGTTGTCACCAGAACAGAAAGTGAGGGGAGATATCTCTAATGGAACCCCGCGGATAGCAGTAAAAACCTAACAGGGGTTCTAATCCTCCCCACACCATCCAGAACTAGAACGGTGGGTTTTGTCTAGACACACACTTTAACCACTTGCCGACTGGCTCGTGCCGATATATTGCAGAGTGGCAATGCTGCGTGAATCGCCGTACCCGTACGGCGGTTCCTTTAGGAGCCACAGCAGGCACACGCCAGCTGCATGGTGGGGGACACGAGAGCCAGAACAGGGATTTGTGTATGTAAAACTCACCAATCCCCGTTCTGGCAGGAGAGGAGAGACAGATCTGCTGTTTGCAGTAATTGCGAACAGCAATATGTCTCCTCCCCCATGTCAGTCCCCTCCCCCATACAGTTAGAACACATCCGAGTGGAACACATATTTAACCCCTTGTGCTTATATGCTAATGTGAGGTTCTTTCTATAATAAAAGCTTCTCTGTCTAGAATGACTTTACAGAAAGATGTTATTAGAGGAAATTGTTGTTCTCAGGATCCTTGGAAGGTCTTGTTGGGGAACATAGAGACAGTTGGTCTCCTTCTTCTACAACGAGGGATTTGGGAGTCTGGAGGTGGGACAAGCTGATAAGGTGTTCAGAGATAACAGAAATGAATGTCTCTTGTAATAAATGATGTACTGCTTGTACAAATTCTTCAGTGAATGATTCCATCTGTAAAATGTTGATGTTTGGGACGGTCCTCCATGACAACTTGTCCAGGATTGGAAGGTAAAAAGCCTCCCGTATGATGAAGAGGTCAGATCCTTGGTCCTCCTACCATGTCTAAGGATCTCCGCACACCTTCATCTCTCTACATTCTAATATTTGACTTTTACTTTGTAACTCTTCTCTTCTAAATAAACTTCCAGAACCTTCACCGTGATCAGAGATCGTTATTTCCTTAGCACTAGCCATGAGCCGGACTGCCCTGTGTCTGATTTGGCAGGGGTTCAAAAAACTTCAAATAAGTTTGGATGCCAACTCCATGGAAAACAATGGGAGCTGAATCTGTCAATTTAAAAATGGCCATTTCATGGGCTA